>NC_057803.1:596934694-596966299 GCF_018294505.1 Triticum aestivum | reverse complement strand
GTGCGGGGAGTCGGCGGCGGCGGCCGGTGGACCGGGGGGTGCTCGGCGGTGAGGGGGGCCGGATCTGGCGAGGTGGGATAGCGATCGAGATGGAGGGGGATCGAGATCGAGTGTCCATGAAATTTATAAATATTCATGATAGTTCAAAAAGTGCCCATGAAATACAATCGAGAAATGAAGGCTACAATTTAAATACAATCGATCTTAGCTAGCTATCTGTTCACAATCTTCTTGCCCTTCTTTTTCGCAAATGGAGTTCTTCTGTGGAACGGATGTCCTTTAGGTAGGATGGTCCTGCTTCTTCTTGTGGTGTATGCTGCTACTTCATCATCGTCGTCATGTTCGATCCTCGGGTCGCCGTACTTGTCGAAGTCTTGCTCATTGGCTACTCCATCCATTCCGATGATCTTCCTTTTGCCTCTCCTCACGACAACACGACTGGGCTTTGACGGGTCGGTAATGAAGAAGCATTGGTCCACTTGGGAAGCCAGTACCCATGGCTCATTTTTCGTGGTGACGTTTGCGCCCGCGATCTTGGATTTGGCTTCGGGTATAACCATGGTGGTGAAATACCGGTCTTCTTTTAGGACGCTCTTGGCCCATCTGACACGGAACATCGGGACCTTCTCTCCAACGTAGCTCAGCTCCCAGATCTCCTCGATCCTTCCGTAGTATCTGTCCTTGTCGTTACCGGTGTAGGATTCCATCGTTACCCCGGAGTTCTGATAACCATCGCTCTCCATGTCCTTGGCCTTGGTGTAGAATGTGTAGCCGTTGATATCATACGCCTCATAGGTCATCAGGTTGTGCTCGGCACCCTGTGACAAGGCGAATATGAGTTGTTCTTCCGCGGAAGAATCCTCATGTAAAGGGTACGACAGAAGCTTCTGCTTGAACCAACGCGTGAAACATGAGTTGTGCTCTTTGAGTATATCTCCGTCCGTCCTCTGTTGGCCTCGGTCATTGTACGTCTTCTTAATAAAGGTTTTGTGCTCTACCACCCAAGGATCGACCACGTCTATGTGTTGTAGCGCGACTAGGTTTGCTCTTTCAAAGTCGGCGAGTCGACCCTCAAAGTCGACATGCATTTCGCGGCGACCCTCATGGTGACCCCATCCAGCGAGCCTGCCGAGGTGCCTGTTGACGGGCAGACCAACGGGGTTCTCGATGCCTAAATAATTCGTGCAGTAGGAGATGCACTCTTCGGTCAGAAAGCCCCTGGCTATGCTTCCCTCTGGACGTGACATGTTGCGAACGTATCCTTTGATGACACCATTCATCCTTTCGAACGGCATCATGCTGTGCAGGAACGTCGGCCCGAGTTGGATGATATCGTCCATGATATGGACCAGCAGATGCACCATAACATCGAAGAATGCGGGCGGGAAGTACATCTCAAGCTCGCATAGTATCACCACGATCTCTTCCTGTAGCCTTCTGAGTTGCCTCACGCCAACAGACTTCCGAGAGATGACGTCGAAAAAGTTGCATAGGCCAAATAGGGTTTCACGGACGTGCGCGTCCATGATCCCACGGATTGCAACTGGAAGTATCTGCGTCATCAGCACGTGACAGTCGTGAGACTTCATCCCGCTGAACTTCAGCTTCGCTGGGTCTAGGTATCTGCTAATCTTCCCCACGTAACCGTAAGGAAGTTTTACTCCTACGAGGCAGGTGAAAAATTGCTCGATCTCCTCCTGACTTAGAGTGAAGCACGCGGGAGGGTAGTCATTTCCGGTCTTCTTGGCCTTTTTGCCTTTGCGACGACTTTCCGTGTCCTGCTTCGCCTCATCATCATCATCATATATAGCGTGAAGCTCCTGCCTGATGCCCATTGATTTCAAGTCTGCCCTTGCTTTCGGCCCATCTTTGGTCCTCTCTGGCATGTTGAGCAGGGTACCAAGCAGACTCTCGCACACGTTCTTCGTGATATGCATGACATCAAGGCTGTGAGACACACGGTGCATCTTCCAGTACGGCAAGTCCCAGAAAATAGACCTCGTTTTCCATACCTTCAGCAGCGGCTCTGGCGCCTTTCGCTTCTTTCCCGGCTCTGGCGCCTTTTGCTTATTTCCCGACAGTGGGCAGTCTTTCCAATTTTTCAACAGCTCGTCTATTTCCTCGCCGCTCCTCGTACGCGGGCGTCCTCGGGGTTCGATTTCACCATCGAACAGATCCTTGCGTTTTCTCCACGGGTCATCGTCGCGAAGCCACCTTCGATGTCCCATGAACACGGTTTTCAAAGACCCGGGATCTCTATCTAGCTGGCGATACGTTGTGTCAACCATGCACCTGACGCATCCAGAAAATCTGTGGACCACCTGCCCCGCGACATATCCGTAACCGAGATAGTCGTGCACCGTCATGAGCAGCGCGGCTCTCATAGGGAAATATTCTTTCTCTGCGGCATCCCACGTATTGGCTGGCGTTTTCCACAGCGTGTCAAGCTCCTCTTTCAGCAGCCCCAGATACAGATTGATGTCGTTCCCTGGTTGTTTCGGTCCTTCAATTAGCATACTCATGTGAATGTACTTCCTCTTCATGCACAACCAGGGGGAAGGTTGTACATCCACACAAACACAGGCCAGGTGCTATGTGTGCTTCTCTGGCTGCCAAACGGATTGACTCCATCGGTGCTCGCGCCCAGCACGATGTTCCTTGGATCGTTCCCAAATTCTGGGTCTTCGAAGTACAACGCTTGCCACTGGCTCGCATCCTTAGGGTGACTCGGCATCTTCTCTTTTTTATCTATCTCCGGATCATTTGCGTCATCTTCTCGCTTCTTCTCCTCCCTATCCGCGTGCCAACGCAGGAGCTTTGCTACCTTAGGGTCCGCGAAATACCGCTGCAGACGAGGAGTGATCGGAAAGTACCACACCACTTTTCGAGGAGCTTTCTTCCTCTTCTTGTATCGAGTGACGCCGCACACCGGGCATATGGTAGACTCCACGTGCTCGTCCCGATAAATGATGCAATTGTTCATGCACACATGGTATTTCACGTGCGGTAAATCCAGAGGACACACGATTTTCTTCGCCTCCTCCAAACTGGTCGGGCACTTGTTCCCCTTGGGAAGACGTTCGTGCTAGAATGACATGTTCTCGTCGAAGCATGCGTCGGTCATTTTGTGTTTTACCTTCATCTCCAGAGCCATGAGCGTTACTTCCAGGCGGGTATCCTCGGGCCTGCATCCTTCATACAATGGAGTAACCGCATCTAACTCAAGTTGATCCATCTTGGCTTTCTCTCGGGCGGTAGCTCTTGCGTTATCCGTCTGCTTGAGAAGCAGCTCTTGAATATGAGGGTCCTGCACCTAGCCCATCGATGGTACAGCGTTGTCTGCTCCACCGGCATCATCATATTCATGATCATGCCTGTCGTCTGCTCCGGTATCTTCCTCATCATCATGTCCTGCATCTTCTACATGATGACTGTGTACAGCATCACCGTCGTGATCATCTCCTGGGGATTCTTCGTCTTCTCGCCCGCCCGAGCCGCGGTGGTTGTCTTGCTGCCCTTCCTCATTTCTTGCCCGGCCCCCATGGACGACTTCGTAGTCATCTTCATCACCTTGCCACTGATAGCCATCCATGAAACCACGCAAGAGCAGGTGGTCCCGCACCTGCCCGGATTCCGGGTCCGCAATAAGGCTCTTCAGCTTGCATCTTCGACACGGACACCTTATCTCCGTCTCGTTCTTTTGAAGCATCTCGGCCTTCGCGGACCTCAAAAACCTATTCACGATGCCTTCGGTCATCGTGCGGACCATGGTCGCCTGCGGGGTAGAGCAAAACAATATTTTAGAACCAAGAAAAAATTTGGCATGACTTTCCCTAAAAATAGGACCAAAAAGAATGCTTAATGCCAAAATTCTCGCCGAAACGGAAATGAATCAACATTCCGGCAAAATATTGGCAACTATCGCATTTCAAATACCGGTACACCTCCAAACACAAACACATATGCAACACCACAAACATATGCAACACCACGAACATACATAGATCTAGCTAGGCCATAAAAAGTGCATGTGCACATTGTTGTAGGGAGAACAACATAAATATAGCTTCCCCCCTTACTTACCTATCAAAACAAGGTAATTTAACCACTTAAATTGAATGAATCTATGGTGGAAATGAGGTGAAAAAGAGGAGGCACCCGAGACAAGGAGGAGGTGGAGAGAATGAAGTGGGGAGAAAGTGAGTGTGGGTAGGAGAGGCTGTCCAAAATATCTTGTTGCTGCCCACTTACTAATGGCGCACCAAATCTAAATGCGCCATTAGTAATCCAGGTTACTAATGGCGCACCTTCTGGTGGTGCGCCATTAGTAGTTTTGCAAAAAAAATAAACTAATGGCGCACTGTTCCATAGTGCGCCATTACTAGTTTAAACTAGTAATGGCGCACGGTCGAACAGTGCGCCATTAGTAGTTTTGCAAAAAAGGAATAAACAATATAATAAAAAAACAACATTAGTGGCGCACTTTCCGACAGGTGCGCCATTACTAGTTACAACTAGTAATGGCGCCATTAGTATGTTTGGACAGGCGCACTAGTTCAAAAAAAAATTGGATACTAATGGCGCACCCTGGGCCAGGTGCGCCATTAGTAGTTTCAGCTCTAATGGCGTATCAGAAGGTGGTGCGCCATTAGTATATACTAATGGCGCACCGCTTGTCTGGTGCGCCATTAGTATCAATCCCATCTATAGCCCTTTTTCTAGTAGTGCCAGATTAGGACTAATAGGGAGAGTAGCAAGCGATTCAGGAACGAAGTATATAGTAAGACCATTCGGGCATTTGATCTTGCACCCTACAAGATGTTTAAGGTCCCCAGCAATAGCATCAGACGATTTTGGTTTTCTGCTGGAGACCCTTCCCTGCAAAAGAGAGTTAAGCTTTCTTAGCCACCCACATCTTCAAGGGTGGCTTAGAAGCAATAAGTCTAAGTGCAGCATCTGAGAATTTTGGCTTTGGAGCCCTAGCAAACAGTCTAGCAGGCGGACAATAGTACTCATAAGAATAAGCAGAATAGTTCTTGGTCTTATGAACATGGCGTTTTGATGAACCGCTCTCATATTCATATGCCTGAGTATAGTTTCCCTGCAAAACATTTGCGTTAGTGCGACTCAGGTGAGTCCTCTGTCTGTATGAAGCCTTTGGTCTGAGGTTTGTCTTGTTCATGTGAGGTGTCATGATGACATTCACAGGAAGATTCTCCAGACACCTTTTCGGAACCCAGATCTTCTTCATAGGCGGTCCATTCCTGCAGTTAGTACCAATGTACCTGGCAAACACTTCACCATTCTGATTCTTAAACAGTATATAGTTTGCATCAAAGGATTCATCAATGATAATGGGGTTAGCACAAGTGAAGCCAGATAGATTGGATGGATCTGCTGAAGTTTCCTTTGCAGCAACCCAAGTGGTTTTGGGGTACTGCTCAGATTTCCAGTAAGAGCCATCAGCATTCATTTTCCTTACGAACCCAACACCCTCTTTCCTCGGGTTTCGGTTCAGTATCTGCTTTTTGAGGACATCACATAGTGTCTGATGCCCTTTGAGACTTTTGTACATCCCTGTTTCAAGCAATGTCTTCAACCTAGCATTCTCATCAGCAATAGCAGTGGTATCCTCAGCAGAGGGGTTAGTTACCACATCAACAGTTTAAGATATTGCAACAGTAGTAGCAGTAGAACATTCAGCAACAGAAGTAGCATTATCACGCTCAATGCATTTAAGACATGGTGGTTCAAATCCTTCTTGAGCGGAACTGATCTGTTTGGCATGAAGTGACTCATTTTCCTTTTGAAGATCTTCATGAGCCGCTCTCAACTTCTCAAGATCTTGCTTCCATTGAAGATAATCATAGGAAAGCTTTTCATGAGTTGTTGAGAGAGTATCATGACGACTTTCAAGTTCCTGATACTTAACGTGAAGATTTTTTATGTCTTCAATTAAGGATTCAGAACGAGTCATTTCAGCACCTAACAGATCATCGCTTCTGTCTAACAGTTTTTGAATATATTCCATAGCTTTCTGTTGTTTAGTTGCAATTTTAGCAAGTGTTTTGTAGCTGGGTTTTGAACCACAATCAGAGTCATTGTCACTAGATGTTTGATAGTGAGTAGTGCGTGTGTTTACCTTGGCACCGCGTGCCATGAAGCAGTAGGTAGAAGCGGAGTAGTCCTTGTCATTTGCATCGGTGTCGGTGATGAAGTCATTGTCTTCAGTGTAGAAGATGGACTTGGCAACGTATGTTGTAGCCAGACTTGCGATGCCTGAGTCGGACTCCTCCTCAGACTCCACCTCCGCCTCCTCAGAAGCAGACTCCTCCTCTGAATCCATTTCCTTGCCAACAAACGCACGTGCCTTGCCAGATGAGCTCTTCTTGTGTGATGAAGACTTTGAGGAAGACTTGGAAGAAGACTTTGAGTATTTCTTCTTCTTCTTGTCATCAGAGTCATATTCCTTGCTCTTCTTCTTCTTTTTGTTCTCATTGTCCCACTGTGGACACTCAGAGATGAAGTGGCCAAGTTTCTTGCACTTGTGACATGTTTTCTTCTTGTAGTCATGAGCAGAAGCTTCATCATTCCTTGAGCTTGATCGGGAAGACTTTCTGAAGCCTTTCTTCTTGGTGAATTTTTGGAACTTCTTAACAAGCATAGCAAGTTCCCTTCCAATGTCTTCAGGATCATCAGAACTGCTGTCAGATTCTTCTTCAGATGAGGAGACAGCTTTTGCCTTCAAGGCACGAGTTCGCCCATAGTTTGGAGCGTAGATATCTCTTTTCTCAGAAAGCTGAAACTCATGTGTGTTGAGCCTCTCAAGTATGTCAGACGGATCGAGTGTCTTGAAATCAGGACGTTCTTGAATCATCAGGGCTAGGATGTCAAACGAGCTATCAAGTGATCTCAGTAGTGTCTTGACGATTTCATGTTTGGTGATCTCAGTGGCGCCGAGGGCTTGAAGCTCATTTGTGATGTCAGTGAGTCGGTCAAATGTGTGCTGGACATTCTCATTGTCATTTCGCTTGAAGCGGTTGAAGAGGTTGCGAAGGACACTGATTCTCTGATCTCTGTAGGTTGAGATGCCTTCATTGACCTTGGAGAGCCAGTCCCAGACCAGCTTAGATGTCTTCAAAGCACTCACACGGCCATACTATCCTTTGGTCAGATGACCACAGATGATATTCTTGGCAGTAGAGTCTAGTTGAACGAATTTCTTGACATCAGCAGCAGTGACACCTTCTCCAGCCTTGGGAACGCTGTTTTCGACGACATACCATAGGTCGACGTCAATGGCTTCAAGATGCATGCGCATCTTATTCTTCCAGTAGGGATATTCAGTTCCATCGAAGACGGGGCACGCAGCGGAGACTTTAATTATCCCTGCAGTCGACATAGCTAAAACTCCAGGTGGTTAAACCGAATCACACAGAACAAGGGAGTACCTTGCTCTGATACCAATTGAAAGTGCGTTATATCGACTAGAGGGGGGTGAATAGGCGATTTTTATGAAAGTCTTCAAAACGTGAAGTTATGAAGACAACCGATAGAAATAACCTATTACCCTGCAGCGGAAGGTAGACTACACTAGGCAAACTATAGGCAAGTATTCAATGGAGTGAAAGCACAATGACTAATAGCAGCAATGTAGTAAGGATCAGGTAGGAAGATATTATGAAGCCAAACAGAATGCGCAGTCACTCAGTGAAGACAAAAGATAGTACGATCATGCAATGATTTCACAAGGAGTAACAGTAAGTAAAGGGAAGGGAAGATGAAACCAGTGACTCATTGAAGACAATGATTTGTTGGACCAGTTCCAGTTGCTGTGACAACTGTACGTCTGGTTGGGCGGCTAGGTATTTAAACCTTAGGACACACAGTCCCAGACACCCAGTCCTGAACACGCAGCTCAGGACACCCAGTCCTCACCGTATTCCCCTTGAGCTAAGGTCACACAGACCTCCCCCAATCACTCTGGTAAGTCTTCAAGGTAGACTCCCAAACCTTCACAGACTTCGTTCACCGGCAATCCACAATGTCTCTTGGATGCTCAGAATGTGACGCCTAACCGGCTGGAGGATGCACAGTCCTCAAGTGTAATAAGTCTTCAGATCACACAGACAAGAAGACTTAAGTGATGCCTAGTTCTCTTTGGCTCTGGGTGGTTAGGGCTTTATCCTCGCAAGGAATTCTCTCTCAAAGGCTTCAAGGTGGGTTGCTCTCAAACGACAAAAGCCGTACTCTCAATCTGAGCAGCCAACCGTTTATGGTTGTAGGGGGTAGGCTATTTATAGCCACTTGGCAACCCGACCTGATTTGTCCGAAATGACCCAGGGTCACTAAGGACCTGACACGTGTTCCAACGGTCAGATTTCAAACTCACACGGCAACTTTACTTGGGCTACAAGCAAAGCTGAGTTGTCCGACTCTGGACAAGATTCGCTCTCATAGTCTTCACTCGAAGACATAGGTTTTTGGTTAAGGCATCACTTGAGTCATTCTGACTGGTTCACTTGGACCCCACTTAACAGTACGGTGGTTCCTATGACTCAACACAGAAGAAAAAGAACTACGTAAGAACTAAGTCTTCGAGTTCCATAGGCTTCATGCGGTGTCTTCTCTCGTCATAGTCTTCAATGTAAATATCTTCATATACCACCTTTGACTTCAATGTCTTCATACATTTTTAGGGGTCATCTCTGGTAGGAAAACTGAATCAATGAGGAACTTCTACATGTGTTATCCTGCAATTCTCACAAACACATTAGTCCCTCAACTAGGTTTGTCTTCAATACTCCAAAACCAACTAGGGGTGGCACTAGATGCACTTACAAAACTGAGTCACGTCATCCTAGTGATGTTTTTAGTATTGAAATCAATATTCAAAAATTAACGTGAAGAATCACAATACTGAATTTTACTACCAAAATTAGTGATATACAAGTGAGTCGGGTGATCTCATTTTGTATTTCAGTTTAGTATTGAAATAATAAGGTGGATAATCGCAATACTGAATTCAGTACCGAAATGAGTGATATAAAACATAGTCGGGTCATCTTGGTGCTCTAGTTCAGTATTGAAATCAGTACTGAAATATTAACGTCGTTAATCAGAACACTGAATTTTAGTACCAAAATTAGTGATATACAATCGAATCGGGTCATCATGGTGCAGTTTTTCAATATTAAATATTAACGTGGATAATCACAATACTAAGTTTTAGTACTGAAATTAGTGATATAGAACCGAGTCATGTGTTAGTCATGCTATTTTTGAGTACTCAAATTAATATTGAAATACTAACATGGATAATCGCAATAGTAAAATTTATACCGAAATTAGTGAAATAGAAGTGAGTCGGGTGATCGTCGTTTTGTTTTTCAGTACTGAAATGAGTATTGAAGTATTAAAGTGGATAATCGCAATACTGAATTTTAGTACCGAATGAGTGATATAGAACATAATCGGGTCATCTTGGTGCCGTATTTCAGTACTGAAATCAATATTGAAATATTAAGGTGGATAATCAAAATACTGAATTTTAGTATCGACATTAGTAATATACAACTCAGCTAGGTCATCGTGGTGCCGTTTTTCAGTATTGAAATATTAACGTGGTTAATCTCAATGCTATATTTTAGTATCGAAATTAGTGATATAGAATTGAGTCATGCGTTCATCTAGCTGTTTTTCAGTACAGAAATTAGTACTGCAATATTTACATGGATAATCGCAGTACCGAATATTAGTAACAAAATTGTGATATACAGCTAAGTCACTTTATCATCGTTTTGTTTTTAAGTCTTGAAATCAGTATTGAAATATTAAGTGGATAATCGCAATACTGTATTTTAATACCAAAATTAGTGATATACAACTGAGTGTGATGATCATCACTTTATATTTCAGTACTGAAATCAATATTGATATATTAATGTGGATAATCACAATACTGAATTTTAGTACTAAAATTAGTGATACACGACCGAGTCGGGTCATCGTGGTGTTGTATTTTACTATCGAAATTAGTATGGGAATGTTAACATGTATAATCATAATACTGGGTTTTAATACCAAAATTAGTGATATAGAACTGAGTCAGGTGTTAGTCGTGCTATTTCTGAGTACTCAAATCAATACTGAAATATTGACATAGATAATCGCAATACTGAATTTTATACCGAAATTAGTGATATAAAACTAAGTCACGTCATCCTAGTGCTGTTTTTAGTACTGAAATCAGTATTCAAAAATTAGTATGAAGAATCACAATACTGAGTTTTACTACCAAAATTAGTGATATACAAGTGAGTCGGGTGATCTCATTTTGTATTTCAGTACTGAAATCAGTATTGAAATAATAAGGTGGATAATCGCAATACTGAATTCAGTACCGAAATGAGTGATATAGAACATAGTCGGGTCATCTTGGTGCTCTAGTTTAGTATTGAAATCGGTACTGAAATATTAACGTCGTTAATCAGAAAACTGAATTTTAGTACCGAAATTAGTGATATACAATCGAATCGGGTCATCGTGGTGCGGTTTTTCAATATTAAATATTAATGTGGATAATCACAATACTAAGTTTTAGTACTGAAATTAGTGATATAGAACTGAGTCATGTGTTAGTCATGCTATTTTTGAGTACTCAAATTAATACTGAAATACTAACATGGATAATCGCAATAGTAAAATTTATACCGAAATTAGTGATATAGAAGTGAGTCGGGTGATCGTCGTTTTGTTTTTCAGTACTGAAATCAGTATTTAAGTATTAAAGTGGATAATCGCAATACTGAATTTTAGTACCGAAATGAGTGATATAGAACATAGTTGGGTCATCTTGGTGCCGTATTTCAGTACTGAAATCAATATTGAAATATTAAGGTGGATAATCACAATACTGAATTTTAGTATCGAAATTAGTAATGTACAACTCAACCGGGTCATCATGGTGCTGTTTTTCAGTATTGAAATATTAACGTGGTTAATCTCAATGCTATATTTTAGTACCGAAATTAGTGATATAGAACATAGTCGGGTCATCTTGGTGCCGTATTTCTGTACTGAAATCAATATTGAAATATTAAGGTGGATAATCACAATACTGAATTTTAGTATCGAAATTAGTAATATACAACTCAGCCGGGTCATCGTGGTGCTGTTTTTCAGTATTGAAATATTAACGTGGTTAATCTCAATGCTATATTTTAGTACCGAAATTAGTGATATAGAATTGAGTCATGTGTTCATCTAGCTGTTTTTCAGTACTGAAATCAATACTGCAATATTTACATGGATAATCGCAGTACCGAATATTAGTAACAAATTTGTGATATACAGCTAAGTCTCATGATCATTGTTTTGTTTTTAAGTCTTGAAATCATTATTGAAATATTAAGTGGATAATCGCAATACTGAATTTTAATACCGAAATTAGTGATATAAAACTGAGTCACGTCATCCTAGTACTATTTTTAGTATTGAAATCAGTATTCAAAAATTAACGTGAAGAATCACAATACTGAATTTTACTACCAAAATTAGTGATATACAAGTGAGTCGGGTGATCTCATTTTGTATTTCAGTTCAGTATTGAAATAATAAGGTGGATAATCGCAATACTGAATTCAGTATCGAAATGAGTGATATAAAACATAGTCGGGTCATCTTGGTGCTCTAGTTCAGTATTGAAATCAGTACTGAAATATTAACGTCGTTAATCAGAACTCTGAATTTTAGTACCAAAATTAGTAATATACAATCGAATCGGGTCATCGTGGTGCAGTTTTTCAATATTAAATATTAATGTGGATAATCACAATACTAAGTTTTAGTACTGAAATTAGTGATATAAAACCGAGTCTTGTGTTAGTCATGCTATTTTTGAGTACTCAAATTAATATTGAAATACTAACATGGATAATCGCAATAGTAAAATTTATACCGAAATTAGTGAAATAGAAGTGAGTCGGGTGATCGTCGTTTTGTTTTTTAGTACTGAAATCAGTATTGAAGTATTAAAGTGGATAATCGCCATACTGAATTTTAGTACCGAAATGAGTGATATAGAACATAATCGGGTCATCTTGGTGCCGTATTTCAGTACTGAAATCAATATTGAAATATTAAGGTGGATAATCAAAATACTGAATTTTAGTATCGAAATTAGTAATATACAACTCAGCCGGGTCATCGTGGTGCCGTTTTTTCAGTATTGAAATATTAACGTGGTTAATCTCAATGCTATATTTTAGTACCAAAATTAGTGATATAAAATTGAGTCATGCGTTCATCTAGCTGTTTTTCAGTACTGAAATCAATACTGCAATATTTACATGGATAATCGCAATACCAAATATTAGTAACAAAATTGTGATATACAGCTAAGTCACGTTATCATCGTTTTGTTTTTAAGTCTTGAAATATGTATTGAAATATTAAGTGGATAATCGTAATACTGTATTTTAATACCAAAATTAGTGATATACAACTGAGTGTGATGATCGTCACTTTATATTTTAGTACTGAAATCAATATTGATATATTAATGTGGATAATCACAATGCTGAATTTTAGTACTAAAATTAGTGATACACGACCGAGTCGGGTCATCATGGTGTTGTATTTTACTATCGAAATTAGTACGGAAATGTTAACATGTATAATCATAATACTGGGTTTTCATACCAAAATTAGTGATATAGAACTGAGTCACGTGTTAGTCGTGCTATTTCTGAGTACTCAAATCAATACTGAAATATTAACATAGATAATCGCAATACTGAATTTTATACCGAAATTAGTGATATAAAACTGAGTCACGTCATCCTAGTGCTGTTTTTAGTATTGAAATCAGTATTCAAAATTAGCGTGAAGAATCACAATACTGAATTTTACTACCAAAATTAGTGATATACAAGTGAGTCGGGTGATCTCATTTTGTATTTCAGTACTGAAATCAGTATTGAAATAATAAGGTGGATAATCGCAATACTGAATTCAGTACCGAAATGAGTGATATAGAACATAGTCGGGTCATCTTGGTGCTCTAGTTCAGTATTGAAATCAATACTGAAATATTAACGTCGTTAATCAGAACACTGAATTTTAGTACCGAAGTTAGTGATATAAATTCGAATCGGGTCATCGTGGTGCGGTTTTTCAATATTAAATATTAACGTGGATAATCACAATACCAAGTTTTAGTACTGAAATTAGTGATATAGAACCGAGTCTTGTGTTAGTCATGCTATTTTTGAGTACTCAAATTAATACTGAAATACTAACATGGATAATTGCAATAGTAAAATTTATACCGAAATTAGTGAAATAGAAGTGAGTCGGGTGATCGTCGTTTTGTTTTTCAGTACTGAAATCAGTATTGAAGTATTAAAGTGGATAATCGCAATACTGAATTTTAGTACCGAAATGAGTGATATAGAACATAGTCGGGTCATCTTGGTGTCGTATTTCAGTACTGAAATCAATATTGAAATATTAAGGTGGATAATCAAAATACTGAATTTTAGTATCGAAATTAGTAATATACAACTCAGCCGGGTCATCGTGGTGCCGTTTTTTCAGTATTGAAATATTAACGTGGTTAATCTCATCGCTATATTGTAGTACCGAAATTAGTGATATAGAATTGAGTCATACGTTCATCTAGCTGTTTTTCAGTACTGAAATCAATACTGCAATGTTTACATGGATAATCGCAGTACCGAATATTAGTAACAAAATTGTGATATACAGCTAAGTCACGTTATCATCGTTTTGTTTTTAAGTCTTGAAATATGTATTGAAATATTAAGTGGATAATCGCAATACTGTATTTTAATACCAAAATTAGTGATATACAACTGAGTGTGATGATCGTCACTTTATATTTTAGTACTGAAATCAATATTGATATATTAATGTGGATAATCACAATGCTGAATTTTAGTACTAAAATTAGTGATACACGACCGAGTCGGGTCATCATGGTGTTGTATTTTACTATCGAAATTAGTACGGAAATGTTAACATGTATAATCATAATACTGGGTTTTCATACCAAAATTAGTGATATAGAACTGAGTCACGTGTTAGTCGTGCTATTTCTGAGTACTCAAATCAATACTGAAATATTAACATAGATAATCGCAATACTGAATTTTATACCGAAATTAGTGATATAAAACTGAGTCACGTCATCCTGTGCTGTTTTTAGTATTGAAATCAGTATTCAAAATTAGCGTGAAGAATCACAATACTGAATTTTACTACCAAAATTAGTGATATACAAGTGAGTCGGGTGATCTCATTTTGTATTTCAGTACTGAAATCAGTATTGAAATAATAAGGTGGATAATCGCAATACTGAATTCAGTACCGAAATGAGTGCTATAGAACATAGTTGTGTCATCTTGGTGCTCTAGTTCAGTATTGAAATCGGTACTGAAATATTAACGTCGTTAATCAGAACACTGAATTTTAGTACTGAAATTAGTGATATACAATCGAATCGGGTCATCGTGGTGCGGTTTTTCAATATTAAATATTAATGTGGATAATCACAATACTAAGTTTTAGTACTGAAATTAGTGATATAGAACCGAGTCATGTGTTAGTCATGCTATTTTTGAGTACTCAAATTGATACTGAAATACTAACATGGATAATCGCAATAGTAAAATTTATACCGAAATTAGTGATATAGAAGTGAGTCAGGTGATCGTCGTTTTGTTTTCCAGTACTGAAATCAGTATTGAAGTATTAAAGTGGATAATCGCAATACTGAATTTTAGTACCGAAATGAGTGATATAGAACATAGTCGGGTCATCTTGGTGCCGTATTTCAGTACTGAAATCAATATTGAAATATTAAGGTGGATAATCACAATACTGAATTTTAGTATCGAAATTAGTAATGTACAACTCAGCCGGGTCATCATGGTGCTGTTTTTCAGTATTGAAATATTAACGTGGTTAATCTCAATGCTATATTTTAGTACCGAAATTAATGATATAGAACATAGTCGGATCATCTTGGTGCCGTATTTCTGTACTGAAATCAATATTGAAATATTAAGGTGGATAATCACAATACTGAATTTTAGTATCGAAATTAGTAATATACAACTCAGCCGGGTCATCATGGTGCTGTTTTTCAGTATTGAAATATTAACCTGGTTAATCTCAATGCTATATTTTAGTACCAAAATTAGTGATATAGAATTGAGTCATGCGTTCATCTAGCTGTTTTTCAGTACTGAAATCAATACTGCATTATTTACATGGATAATCGCAGTACCGAATATTAGTAACAAATTTGTAATATACAGCTAAGTCTTGTGATCATCGTTTTGTTTTAGATAAGCAATGACGGCCAGTCGAAACTAGCTACTCCCAATACATTTTGTTGGGACAAAGTCACATCATGTTTTAACCCTGTGTGGGGCATTAGAAACAAACATAACATTGGCATCCGTCGGGAACACAAGTAGCAACATGACTGACACTGTGCCCGTTCCATTCGTTGCAACGCGATTTGCATACATCCAAGTTACAGTCACCCTTGTCGATTATTGGTCTGCATTTACCCGCCGTCACTTTCACGGCCACATCTGTGGAAGTAATTAACAAATACAAAAATCAGTAGGTTGCGATGGATCAACTACATCCATGGTTATACTAATATTGAACTTGGTAAGAGTACATGCATAGACATACAAAAATTAGATGAAAATAACTTCTATGAAGAATTAATGTACCTGGGGACAGAACCACGAGAGTGACAGCTAGGACTAGGAGGAACATGCAGCGGGTCCTCATGATTGGTGGAAAACTTTGCAAGTTACAGTGCTGATATGGTGAGCTTTGAATCCGATCGAAGAAGTTTTGGTGTGTGCCTAACTCGGGTGGTTGGCAAGGGTTTATATAGGAGGCTCATGCTTATCTTCTCTCAAAATATTAATTGTGTTATAACTGCCAAAGCAAAGATAAGGTTGGACAAATTAATGTACCAGACCTTTTTGATATAGCTTACCAAGTTTACGGCTTGGTTAATTAATGCACGGAGTCTTTTTCAGATGGCTTACCATGTTTACCGCTCCATAAATTAATGTACCAAGTCTTTCTGAGGTAGTTTATTACGTTCGTCCGGTGGTAAATTGTTGAAAGTGTGCCCTAGAGAAAATAATAGTGTATTATTTCATTTTCATCTTCATAATTAATGTCCATACTTTTATGCTATAACTGAAATGGTTCTTGCATGTGAGATTAAGAGGAAAACTCAATTACATGTGTTCAAACATACACACGAAGTAGTTCATGTTGCATGATGATCTTGTTTTCCTGATCATAGGACGTTGTTAAAGTAACAAAGATTCCATCAACATTGAGAGCATGTTGCTAGCAAAACAATGGTATTGGATAGACCTAACCCATATTTTCATCTTCATAATTAATGTCTATACTTTTATGCTATAACTGAAATGGTTCTTGAATGTGAGATTAAGAGGAAAACTCAGTTACATGTGTTGAAACATACACACGAAGTAGTTCATGTTGCATGATGATCTTGTTTTCCTGATCATAGGACGTTGTTAAAGTAACAAAGATTCCATCAACATTGAGAGCATGTTGCTAGAAAAACAATGGTATTGGATAGACCTAACCCATGATATATTATGAGATCACATAGTCACTTAGTTATCAGTAAATCATGTCAAGTGTTAACGTATACTCACGTCCTTAGATCAGGAGAATGGTGTTTACCTTCAGGCCAGAATATTATTTTGGGGTTGTTGAACATTACCCGTAAATGGGTAATCGCAACGATAACATTTAGGTACATCAGAAAAGTATGTGTAAGAACTCGATGATTCGATACTAGAATTTCCTCCTCCAACGATGGAGAGACTCTCTCCGGCCCTCTCAGTGTTATGGTATCCACCATCTTCTGTCCATACACAAACGTGATATGATGACGGAGAAATCGAAATACGAAAAATGATACTTTCAGCCTGCAGTTGGTCTCACACACACTATGACTAAAGAATATCTCTGTCTTTCTTCATCATGTATATGAGTTTTGCTTCCGTGCACCCTCCTTCAAAAATTTGCACAAATCTTAAAGTTACTTAAGAAAAGGCTATCACCATATCAGCTTGCAGCTCGAGGATATTGAATAGATTGATTTGGATTGAAAAGAATACATATTATCCTTGATTGAAGGGGTATTTTCTAATCGCCATTTTTAGCCCGCATCAGAATCCGTAAACTTTTCAACGGGTGTATGGAAGCAAAGTTCCATCATCATATATAAAAGAAAAGAAGGGAATCTGGCGTTCATAATGACGGCAGCATTTGGCTTCAAGCTGCAGATTAATTAACGGTGACCAAAAAAACATCAGCCTGACGGGCCGACAGAACATTACGACCCTAAGTAACACAGTAAAATGTTTATCTTTTTGCAAGTAAATACAGTAATAAGTTATTAAACACGATAGACAAGGCGCAAGGTATGGGAACAAGTGAATCCATGGCGTTTCTTGGCTTGTGGCCGTTGAGGAGGATGGAGAGTTTTTTTTGCAAAAAGGAAAAGAAAGATGAAGACGGAGAGATGTGCGCGCAGTCCGGCACGTAGTATTTTTGAGCATCAGTACAGACACAAGCGCTCATATACACGTGCATACACTCACCCCCTATGAACGCACGCACGCACACCCTACCTCTATGAGCACCTCTGAGAGATTGAGCCGGCATATTATCTTGAGATTTACGAAGTCACCGTAGACGCCTCGTCGTCGACGGGAACGTCTCCTCCCACTGAAAACGCATCGCCGGAAAACCTAAAATAAATCCAGAAATACTGCGAGCACCAGGATTTGAACCCTGGTGGGTTGGGGATACCACTGTCCACCTAATCAACTCAACCACAGGTTGATTCGCCGGTCCGGCACGTAGTAGCACATGTGCGTACGTGTCCACTGTGCAGCTTGTACGGCATTGTGCTACTATACTATACGTACAACAAACAAAACGACGGTGAGATGAGATCGATCATCGAGGGTGAGCTAACTGATCCAGCCCAGACAAAACAACATGGGCTTAATTAGGCTCAAACAGTCGCAAGTAATAATAATAATGATTGATTAACAAGAAGACGATTTGTTTAAGCAAAGCTGGTGGCCATGATCGAATGAGCTTTGCACAAGGCCACAAGCCATGCATGCACACCACGCACCGGACATGTGTTGGGCAGATCCAAATCGGAGGCGGTTGCGGCATGCACATGCACGAGCCGGCGAGTCAGCAGCATGCATGCAACAAGCTACACTGCATATATATTTTCTTCCCCGCAAAATAAAAAAAGAGAATAAAATTACGAAGAGGTCTCCAAGCTGCACAACGCGCTCGTGCCTTTTGGTATGTGGTACTTGGTCTGTAAACTAATATAAGAATGTTTAAAACACTAAAATAGTAATCTAAACGCTCTTATATTAGTTTACAGAGGGAATATTCCATCCGGATCCATACCGTGCAGGTAGGTGCACAGTACACGTATCATTTCAGTCACTCGCAGCTCCACGTTGCGACCGGTGCGTCCGTACGCTGTTGCGGCAGCGGATAACTACGTTGGAGCCTCAAGTCGATAGATAGACGTTGCGAGGCTGCAGGATTCAGGATAGATAGCCGCCACCGACCGCATAGTGGGTGCTGCCGGGAGCCATTTGAACGAAGGTGACAACGAGTTTATTATACCTCTGCGCTGCGGTACATTACATTACATGCACGCAACTTTTGGCAGTGGCGAGGGATAGGGCCGTTTAATTGGCGATATTCGGCAAAGGTGGCAATGCCTTTTCAACCGCACCGGGGCTACCACCTGGATGGACGGCTAGCTAATTAACCTGGGCGCTGGAGATCGAGTGTCATTGAGTCTAGATACATCCGTATCTAGACAAATCCAAGACAAGTAATTCGAAACGGAGAGAGTAGTACGCACGTTGGGCGCTTGGGCTCCATGTGGCAATGCCTACCTTTTCGAGTGCCATTGAGGACAAGTATGCTGGGCACTTGGGCACCATGGGTTGGTACAACTTTTGGATGGAATGATTGGTGTGCGAAACATAACATTGACCACCTAACCTATGCGATGCACACATCTTAGCTGTGTTACAAATTGTGCTGTTGTGCACAACATGATAATCCGCGCAAAAAACTTCACGCCCACGCCCCCGTTAATTAGGATGTGCATTTGATCGATCAACATATTACCCGCTCCTTTCTAACGTGCCCCTTCTATTCCAAAATAAGTGCTGATGGCTTATTGCAACTTTGTACTAAACTTATATTAAACCAGCGACATTTATTTAGAACGGATGGAGTATATTGGTCTTCTCGAACGGATTTAAATCTCATCTGGATGAGAATTACTAAAGTCTCATCAAACTCCCTCTCTCAAAAGTCAAATTTCGTATGGTTGACCCAGCAAACCACTGGGCTCTTTAAAAATCGATTGAGGGTTAATTCACTTGGATGGACGCGGGCATTCCCTTTTAGCAGTGGCGATCATAGGACGGTTTAATTTGTGATATTCATCAAAAGTGACAATTGCCTTTTCCATCAAGAGTTCCTCTATTATTCACTCCATTCCAATGTAGGTTAGTTCTTTAATTAAAAGTCAAACATTTCTATGGTTGGCCAAGTAAACCTACCACCCCTCTAAAATGTCTCGAGTGTTCGCCTGGAAGGGCGAGCATTCCATTGCACAATTCCAACCTGAACTGGAAAATTGCACTTGGGAAGAAGCTTGATGGTCAATGTCATCATGGACATCGACCGGTTTTGCAAAGCTCTTTATATGAAAAATGGACGTGGCTCCAACGGAACAATCCTTGGTTGGTTGGCCACTGTAGCGTGGCCCTGAGCTGCCTTGCAACGTGACTTGATGTGTGTTTAGAGCATCTCCAACAGCCGCGCTATGCGCCGCGCGCAAAAAACCTGTTTGCCGCTCGCGCTTCGGCTGGTTTTGCGCGCCCGCCTGCGCTGGCTCCAGCAGCCGCGCTATAATGCAGCGCGCGCGCCGCTCCAGCAGAGCGCAAAAATACAGCGCGCGCGCCGCACAAACCACATATACATGAGCAAAAATGATGAAACAAACAAAATAAATCAACAATAAATAGTTCAATTTCGTTATCATTACAACTCAAACAAATAGTTTATCGTTTAGTACAACAAATGCAATAAACACAACAAATAGTTCATGAACAATACAATGTCGAATGCAGATATCATCATGCTCTTTGTCGTCCATGCCATGCCCACCACTCTTCAATCAAATCATTCTGAAGTTCATTGTGCGTTGCTTGACGCCGAATGGCATGATAGGAGGCAATAAAACGGGCTATCCTTTCAGCCCTCCGTCGCACTCGCACCGGATATCCCAAGAGCTCATACTGTGAGTAGTCTAAATCTTGGACACGCTCATTCTCGATGATCATGTTGTGCATGATCACACAAGCATGCATGATGTACCAAAGCATTTTTTGATCCCAAAATATAGCCGGTCCTCTCACAATAGCAAATTGGGCTTGCAAAATCCCGAATGCTCTCTCCACATCTTTTCTAGCCGCCGCATGAGTATTGTGAAAGTCAAGATTTTTCTTACCTTCCGGCTTTTTCAACGGCTTCACGAAGGTTTGCCACTTTGGATAGATGCCATCCGCTAGATAATAGCCATAGTTGTACGTACGGCCATTTGCTGCAAACTGCACCGGTGGCAACTCACCATTTGCAATCTTATTCATCAGTGGTGACCGGTTGACAACATTGATGTCATTCAAAGATCCAGGCATTCCAAAGAATGCATGCCAAATCCAAGCCTCCTGATCGGCCACCGCTTCAAGGATTATAGTGTTTGGCCGTGGAATTGCCCATGCCATGCCTTTGGACAATTCTTCCAACTCCAATGCATGCAATCTATTGAGCCAAGCATGCCAGGAAAACCGCGAGCTTTGTTCATCGCCAATAGCCTTGCGACGTCTTCAGCATTGGGAGATCTCAAATACTCCTCGCCAAACACTTGCACAATTCCCACTGCAAAGCGCTTGACACACATGATGGCTTGGCTCTCACCCATAGCCAAGTGATCATCAACAAGATCAACCGGTATACAGTATGCCAACATACGCAAAGCGGCTGTCACCTTCTGAAAGGTGCTATGCCCGAGCTCTCCGGCGGCATTCCTCCTTTGCTGAAAAAAACGGTCATGGCTCGCTAGTTTCTCTGCAATGCGCCTGAACAACTTGGTGCTCATCCTAAAACGGCGACGAAAATATGACTCGGGGTATATGGGATTCTCCGCAAAATAATGCCTGATCAATCTGTTGTGGGCATCGATCCTGTCCCTCCAAATTTTCTGCCGACCCATAACCGAACCACCGTGCTTCGGTTTTTTTTATATGCATAGCTAGGATCATTGCAAGATCTTCTTCCTCTTCAATATCAAATTCTTCTTCGGAAGAATCATACGACGAACTCATCTACAATGTTCAATACTATACTATAAAAACTACAATTCAAAACATGCATCAAATTCATGAAGTTTGAGCAATACATACCTTGTAGGTGTTTTGTCAAACACCTTGCGGGCGCAGCGCGGCAGCGAGCGCTCGGGCGCTGTTCCTCGGACGACGGAGGCGCGCGAGGGCCGGTGGGACTAGGAGGGGATGGGGCGGAAGCGCGGGCGCGCGGGGATAGGCCGGGGAAGCCTGAACGGTCGCCGGGGGCGCGGGCGGCGGCGGCGGCGCAACCGGACGAGGGGTGGAAGTGGGAGAGGAAGTGCGGGCGCGAGCGCTGGAGTGTGCCGCGCGCTGCATCGGGCGCCCGAAATACATCGCGCGGCTAAGTGTTTTCGATCGCGCGCCCAACCCGTTATAGCGCGCGCGCCGTTTTTGCGCGCCCGCTGGAGCGACCCGCCGCGTTGCGTGCGCGCTAAAACGGCCTAATTTGCGGCGCGACGCTAGTTTAGCGCGGCTGTTGGAGATGCTCTTAGTCCATGCCTCGACGACCATCTTGTTCGGTGACGAAAAGCGTACCAAGTTATGTCATAATTGGTGGCGTGAGGTGCTCGTTTAAATATACATGTGCTGTTTAGAGAAATCATGTAAATGTACACTTTTCTCTCTTCTTCTAATTGAAACTCTGTTTTCCTCATGTTTGTTTTCAACCGTGTAGTTTTCGATTGGGGGTTGTTTTATCCGAGCATATTGTTACTCTCGGGATCGATTTGTTTAGTTGAACAATGATATTCGTACGAGACAGGTTCTGCAATTTCTTTTACATATTAGTTCATTCTGATGGCGATTAGCTAAATCAAGGGAGTAGTTGCCGATCAAGAAACACTAGTACCTGAAGATTTGATATATTCTCTGGGTGTGACTAGATCTCAGCCGACTGAGATTTAACCAACTCTTAGTCAAGTGATAGAACATATAAAAAAGAAGAAGAAAAATAAAGTGGAAATTTTACACAGATCTTCATGTACGAATAACATTGGTTGAGGCTTGTATCTTTTTTTGTTGCTGTCTTTTTATCTTTTTGATTGTTCCATAAAGATCCTAGGCTCACCAAGTCAAACACAAACACATGAAAAATTGTCAAATAAGTACTTAAAAAACATAAAAGCAGAGGAGAAACCGGCCGGGGGTTTGGGCGTCAATGCCGTTGGCCGCTGTTACTACCGGACAAGGCTCCGTGGCACCGCTCCACGTGGCGTCCACCCCTGTCCTACGTGGCCCCGGCCCCACCTCTCCCGGCCGTTGCCTCCTCCCTTTTAAACCCCCGGCGCCACCCCGCCTCCCTCTCCAGTCAGTCACCGTCCGCTCCCCGCCGTCAACCTCCCTCCCTCCAACGGTCATATCCCCATCCCCTCCATCGCTCTCACCCACAGATTTCTCCCAGATTCGATCGACCCCCGTGGCCTTTAATCACTTTCCGCTCCCAAGAAGCTTCCAGGATCGGATCCCGGCGAGGGGAGGCCAAGCTCTGCTTGCTCCAGCCATGGTGGAGATGGAGGAGGGGGCGCGGCGGCGGGTGGTGGTGGAGGTGTGCAATGCGCGGAACCTGATGCCCAAGGACGGCCAGGGCACGGCGTGCGCCTACGCCGTCGTCGACTTCGACGGCCAGCGCCGCCGCACCGCCACGCGCCCGCGGGACCTCAACCCGCACTGGGGCGAGCGCCTCGAGTTCCCCGTCCACCACCCGGGCGCCATGGCCGACACGCTCGAGCTCAACGTCTACAACGACAAGAAGGCCGTCGCCGGCTCCGGCCGCCGCGGCGGCACCTTCCTCGGCAAGGTCAAGGTCGCCGCCGCCTCCTTCGCCCGGGCCGGGGACGAGGCGCTCGTCTACTACCCGCTCGAGAAGCGCAGCGTCTTCTCGCAGATCAAGGGCGAGATCGGCCTCAAGATTTGGGTCGTCGACGACCCGCCGCCCGCCCCTGCTGCCCCTGCCCCCGCGCCCGAGGGGGAGAAGAAGGCCGATGATGCCGCCCCTGCGGACAAGAAGGAGCCCGCCGAAGCTGCTGCTGCTGCTCCTGCCGCTGCCGACGAGAAGAAGCCGGACGCTGCGCCGCCCGCGGAAGAGAAGAAGGCGGAGGACGCCAAACCAGAGGAGAAGAAGGCAGAGGACGCGGGCAAGAAGAAGTCGCCGGAGAAGGGGAAGAAGAAGGACGGCGACAAGCCCAAGGAGGAGGGCAAGAAGGAGGTGGCGGTGCCTCCTTCCCCGTCCAAGGCCCCGCCGCCATCGCCGTCCAAGATGCAGCTGGCCACGGCCGGGGTCGCCGGCGACCTCGAGATCCTCCCCCAGACGGCAGCCGAGCGGAGCATGGCCTCCTCGGGCGGCGGCAGCGCGTCGTACGACCTGGTGGATCGCGTGCCTTACCTGTTCGTCCGGCTCCTCAAGGCCAAGAAGAGTCAAGACGGTGGCGACAAGCAGCCGCAGCCGCTGTACGCGCAGCTCTGCATCGGCGCCCACGCCGTGCGGACCCGAACCGCCACGCACGCCGGCGAGTGGGACCAGGTCTTCGCGTTCCACAAGGCCAGCCTCACCGCCTCCTCGCTGGAGGTCACCGTGCACGAGGAAGCCAAGAAGCCGGAGAAGGAGGGCGAGGCCGCCCCGCCGGACGCGCACCTCGGCTTCGTCTCCTTCGACCTGCAGGAGGTGCCCAAGCGGTCGCCGCCGGACAGCGCGCTCGCGCCGCAGTGGTACACCCTGGAGGGGCACGCGGAGGACGGCGCCCCGGCGTGCGACGTGATGCTCGCCGTGTGGGTCGGCACGCAGGTCGACGAGGCGTTCCAGGAAGCGTGGCAGTCCGACTCCGGCGGCAACCTGGTGCACACCCGCTCCAAGGCGTACCTATCCCCTAAGCTGTGGTACCTCCGGCTCAGCGTCATCCAGGCGCAGGACCTGCGCCTGCCGTCGCCGCCGGACGCCGCCAAGGCCAAGCAGCAGTTCGGGCCCACGTTCCCGGAGCTGTACGTCAAGGCGCAGCTCGGCGCGCAGGTGTTCAAGACCGGCCGCATCGCGCTCGGCAGCGCCGCCGCCGGGGCGTCCAACCCGAGCTGGAACGAGGACCTGCTCTTCGTCGCCGCCGAGCCCTTCGACCCTTTCCTCACCGTCGCCGTGGAGGACGTCTTCTCCGGGCAGCCGGTCGGGCAGGCGCGCGTGCCGCTCTCCACCGTGCACCGCCGCTCCGACGACCGGGTCGAGCCGCCCTCGCGCTGGCTCAACCTGTGCGGCGACGAGGCCCGGCCCTACGCCGGCCGGGTGCACGTCCGCGTCTGCCTGGAGGGCGGCTACCACGTGCTGGACGAGGCGGCGAACGTGGCCAGCGACGTGCGCGCCGCGTCCAAGCAGCTGTCCAAGCCGCCGGTGGGCATGCTGGAGGTGGGCGTCCGCGGCGCGTCCAACCTGGTGCCCATGAAGATCGCCAAGGACGGCGCCAGCGGCTCCACCGACGCGTACGTGGTGCTCAAGTACGGCCCAAAGTGGGCGCGCACGCGCACCATCCTCGACCAGTTCAACCCGCGCTGGAACGAGCAGTACGCCTGGGACGTCTTCGACCCCTGCACCGTGCTCTCCATCGCCGTCTTCGACAACGCCAGGTACAAGATGGTGGACGCCGGGAAGCCGCCGCCAAAGGACGCCCGCATCGGCAAGCTCCGCATCCGGCTCTCGACGCTGGACACCAACCGGGTCTACTCCATCAACTACGCGCTCACGGCGGTGCACCCGATCGGCGTGCGCAAGATGGGCGAGCTAGAGCTCGCCATCCGCTTCACCTGCCCGTCCTGGCTCACGCTGATGCAGGCGTACGGCAGCCCGCTGCTGCCGCGCATGCACTACGTCAAGCCGCTGGGCCCGGCGCAGCAGGACGTGCTGCGCCACACCGCCATGCGCATCGTGTCGGGCCGCCTCGCGCGCTCCGAGCCGCCGCTGGGGCCGGAGGTGGTGCAGTACATGCTGGACACGGACACGCACGCCTGGAGCATGCGCCGGAGCAAGGCCAACTGGTTCCGCGTCGTCGGCTGCCTCTCCCACGTCGCCACCGCCGTCAGGTGGGGCCATCGGGTGCGCACCTGGGAGCACTCGCCCACCACCGTGCTCGTGCACATGCTGCTCGTCGCCGTCGTGCTCTGCCCGGAGATGATCCTCCCCACCGTCTGCCTCTACCTCTTCCTCGTCCTGCTCTGGCGCTACCGCTGGCGCCCCCGCCAGCCCGCCGGCATGGACCCGCGCCTCTCCCACGTCGACAGCGTCAGCCCCGACGAGCTGGACGAGGAGTTCGACGGCCTCCCCTCGGCCCGCCCCGCCGACGTGGTGCGGGCGCGCTACGACCGGCTGCGCGCCGTGGCCGGGCGCGCGCAGACGCTGCTGGGCGACGTGGCCGCGCAGGGGGAGCGCGTGGAGGCGCTGCTGTCGTGGCGCGACCCGCGCGCGACGGGGGTGTTCGCCGTGGCCTGCCTGCTGGCCGCGCTGGTGCTCTACGCCGTGCCGTTCAAGGCGCTGCTGCTGGGCATGGGCTTCTTCTACCTCCGCCACCCCAGGTTCCGCGGCGACATGCCCTCCGCCGGCTTCAACTTCTTCCGCCGCCTCCCGTCGCTCTCCGACCGGGTGCTCTAGCTTGCTAGGATCGATCGATCATTGTTTTTCTTTGAGCTTGCTTACTGTTGCTTGCTGTACTTGGTGTGATCCACTGCTGCTTAGCTTAGTGGGATCATCGTTTGATCATTTGTTGCACACAGAAAGAAAGCCTCTGAGGCCTACTTAGTGATGCTAATCTCAATAATAATAAGCATGGCTGCTGCCTAATGTATTCTTTGATTTTAGAACCAGAGTCTTGATGATCCTGAAAATAAGACTGCTTTATGCTGTAAAACAGTCAAGAGTCAACTAAAACTAAGCTTCTGAAGGCAACTGAACTTGCATACGTTCTACAACTTATTGAAGAAAGGAGATGTAATTGCATATATACATTCTACATAGAAATGTATGCAGCTCCTGGAAGCTATTTCACCATCTGCATACATTCTACAGGTTACTGAAGATTGAAGGAAGAAGATGTGTAGATCTTCATGGCTTACTGAAGAAAGAAGATGTATAGATCTTCTTGGCTCTTGCAAATACATTCTATTGATAACGATTGTACAATGTGTACATCTGCCTTTTGGTTTGTAAACTCAGAAGCTTGCGTCCGGAAAGGATAAGCAAATGACTGCCTTGGGTTACAACCTATTGTCATTTGTTCTAGTAGTAGCATTTCTTTTAGAGAAAAGTATATCTTTTGTCCCTCAACTCTTGGTGAAGTCTAGATTTGGTCCCTCAACTTCAAAACCGGACAACTTGCACCTCTAACTACCGAAACCGGACAAGGTTCGTCCCCGGACTCGGTTTTGACCGGTTTTGGTGTTGACTCACCCCGGTTTTGACCCGTGCTCACTCATATTCCTGTAATTTTTTTATATCCGTGAACTTTTTGAAATCCACATACACTTTTCAACTCCGCATAGTTTTTTCGAGGTCACATATTTTTTTCAAAAATAAACATACTTTTTTCAAATCAGCAAACTATTCTAAAATTCACATACTTTTTTCAAATCCGTGATTTTTTAACACTTACGTACCTTTTCCAAATCCCCGTATTTTTCCCAAGTTTGTGTAATTTTATCAAATCCAAGTATTTTTCAAAGCCATGAACTTTTTTTGAAATTCGCATACTTATTTCAAATCCACATGCTTTTCAAAGTCCGCATTTTTTTTCAAATCCGTGTTCCATTTATAATCCATGAACTTTGTTTGAAATTCACATACTTGTTTCAAGATGAAACAATTTCTGAAATCCACATATTTTTGCGTAAAAGAAGTCCATATCCGCGTACTTTTTTCAAGTTCGCATAAAATTTTCAAATTCATGAACTCTTTCAATAAAATGTACTCAAATTTGAAAGTGTACATCAATTTTAAAAAATTAAATGAACTTAAAAAACTAAATGAACTTTAAAAAAATACGCATATTTGAAAAAGTACATGAACTTGTAAAAAGTACGCAGATTTAAAAAAAGTACAAATTTTTTAAAAAGGTTCACGTATTTGAAAAAATAACCGAATTTGAAAACATCACGTGGACTTGGAAAAGGTATCCAAATTTGAGTCGGAACGGTCAAAACCGGGGTGGGACAGCACCAAAACCGGTCAAAACCGTTACCAGGGATGAATCTTGTCCGGTTTTAGAAGTTAAGGGTGCAAGTTGTCCGGTTTTGAAGTTGAGGGACGAAAAATATACTTTTCTCTTTCTTTTATAAGTCAGTAACTATTTTCCCTCCTCTCCTCTCCTCTCCTCTCGCTGGAGTTGTTATGATATCTGTCTACTTTCTACTCCCTCTGTCCTAGTATAATGTAAGACGTTATTGCATCCAATATATTCACATATTGGATCTTACTCCCTCCGGTCCAAATCATTCGTCGCAGAAATGGATATATCTAGACCTAAAATACATCTAGATATATCCATTTCTGCGACGAGTAATTCGAAACGGAGGGAGTACATTATAGGACGGAGGGAGTAATAAGTAATAAGTTGTGCTATTACCAGTAAGAACACTGTCGTAGTTAGTGGTTACTTGCCGGTTGCATGCCGTTGAAGGGAATATATGAATTTTGCTTAGAGATGATGCATGCTACAAGACGGCTGCAGTGCTGCCACTGGGAGAGGTCAAATTAGGCAGCGGAATCTTAATCAGCAGAAGGGACTGATTCCTCCTCATCCTCATCACAGACTGTTGCATGCCATGGGGTTCGCGTTGCTTGCAGCAAGGTTGTTAGAATCGCGATTCTGTTATACGATTCTACGACTTTACGATCCAAACTTACCCATCTGATTTTACGATTTTAGTTCATAAAATCTACGTTTCTACGATCCTGGTAGTGAAGATTCTACAATTTACGATTCTACCATCAGAGCTCCGATCCGATTCAAAATCGCGATTCTGACAACCTTGGCTTGCAGGCTCAACGCACTCGCCTAATCGCACACCACTTACTTACTGCTCCCTCCGTCCGGAAAAGTTTATCCCTCAAACAAATGTTTAGGACAAGTTTTTTCGGATGAAGGGAGTAAATTACTCCTTTGTTCAGCTCACCCTTTGCAGTTGCGCTTGCACTTGCCGACTAATGTGTCACGTGCGCCTCATGTCGGCGAATTTCGTCAGGCTTCAACTGCGCTTGTTCTCGGTGTAATCGGTTGACGACAGCCTCCGGTAGTAAAATGTAAGTACACTTAGTCGATGGACCTTGAAATTCAGTAGACCTTTGTTGTGTGTTTTACTGCTTTTGATCAATCAGATCTACTGCCATTGTTAACACTCAGCGGAGCATGATGCTGGATTAGCAGAGTCACGTTCATGCCTTTTCCCGCCATGTGGGAGACAGGATTCAGATTTCAGAACTTGAGGCAGAAAACTACAAGCACGTACTATAAATTCATTTCCTTGAATCCATCTGCAACGGCTGTTATTAACCACAGTACAGTAGTTCAGCGGAGGAGTTTCATGCAAGATTTTGTTCAAATTTAGTGTGACCAGGCATCAACAGCTTCTAACAGTAGCTAGTTCCCAAACTGTATCTCAAGTCTTTTTTTTTTCCTTTTTTTGCGGGTCAAGCAGTGAGTTTTTATTCCAATGTAACAGAGGAACCGACTGCAACAGGAAGTACTGTGCAGCTGATACTGACTGGCCGATCCATGGACGATGCTCCATCTAGCGGATGTGCTTCATTTTATCACATGCATGTATGGTCAGACCAATAGGATCGTCTATGAATCGGCTGTGCACTATCGTGTGTGTAGCAGCGCTCGACTGCAACCAACAACCGGTGCTACGGGCCATGCTTGTCGGGACACTCAGAAATATGCTTGTCTAGAGACGAACGCATATGCACCCTTGTTGTTAAAACATTATCAACATGCGTGAAACGTGTGAGAATCGCAAAATGAACCAAATAACATTGGTTGCTATACCTCGTGTAACTTTTCAGTTTTTTTCCCGTGTCACGCACAATCATATCCTTTATTTGTAAAACTCTACACAAAAATCACAAGTGTGTGATTTTTTAGTAATTTTCTTGACCTCCGTCCGGAATTAACTGCCGCTGAAATGAGTAAATTTATACACGTTACACACGTTAATTCCGGACGGAGTATGTACACAGGGGCTCAAGGCGAGCCAACTGAAGCTAAAGCCAGCTAAATATGTACAACAATAGAAATAAACTTATAATTACCACAACAGCTTGAATTGAGGACCCATAATGTGATAAATTCTATAGTACTATATCGTCAACGAACGTTAAGCGTGCGAACCCTGCGGGTTCGAGAATGATGTAGACATGACCGATACGCTCTCCGGTCAATAACTACAAGTAAAAGGCTTATGGAGGATCTCGGTTAGGAAGTGGCACAAATAATTCAAGCAAATGTTAGTCAAGATGTTGAAAATGTTGAAAAGATGCACAAATTGCAAGTAAGACAAATCATATCAACAGTTGACTTTTGAGAGAGGGAATTAGATTAGACTTTAGTATTTCTCGTCCAGATGAGATTTAAATCCCCTCAAAAAAACTAACCTACTTCCTCCGTTCAAAATAAGTGTCGCTGATTTAGCATAACTTTAAGATAAAGTTGTAATAAGTCATCGACAATTATTTTAGAATAGAAGGAGTACCTTGGAACCGAGTGAGAAGTAGAGTAAACCATAGATGGATCAAATGGACATCCTAAGAGCAACTCCAAAGGGCCGACCCATTTCGTCCGTCTGCGTCTCTTTGGGTCGGCGCGGACAAAAGTGAAGGAAATATGCCCTAGAGGCAATAATAAAGTTATTATTTATTTCCTTATATCATGATAAAAGTTTATTATTCATACTAGAATTGTATTAACCGGAAACATAATACATGTGTGAATACATAGACAAACAGAGTGTCACTAGTATGCCTCTACTTGACTAGCTCGTTAATCAAAGATGGTTATGTTTCCTAACCATGGACAAAGAGTTGTCATTTGATTAACGGGATCACATCATTAGTTGAATGATCTGATTGACATGACCCATTCCATTAGCTTAGCACCCGATCGTTTAGTATGTTGCTATTGCTTTCTTCATGACTTATACATGTTCCTATGACTATGAGATTATGCAACTACCGTTTGCCGGAGGAACACTTTGTGTGCTACCAAACGTCACAACGTAACTGGGTGATTATAAAGGTGCTCTACAGGTGTCTCCAAAAAGGTACATGTTGGGTTGACGTATTTCGAGATTAGGATTTATCACTCCGATCGTCGGAGATGTATCTCTGGGCCCTCTCGGTAATGCACATCACTTAAGCCTTGCAAGCATTGCAACTAATGAGTTAGTTGCGGGATGATGTATTACAGAATGAGTAAAGAGACCTGCCGGTAACGAGATTGAACTAGGTATTGGATACCGACGATCGAATCTCGGGCAAGTAACATACCGATGACAAAGGGAACAACGTATGTTGTTATGCGGTCTGACCGATAAAAGATATTCGTAGAATATGTAGGAACCAATATGGGCATCTAGGTCCCGCTATTGGTTATTGACCGAAGACGTGTCTCGGTCATGTCTACATTGTTCTCGAACCCGTAGGGTCCGCACGCTTAAGGTTTCGATGACAGTTATATTATGAGTTTATACGTTTTGATGTACCGAAGGTTGTTCGGGGTCCCGGATGTGATCACGGACATGACGAGGAGTCTCAAAATGGTCGAGACATAAAGATTGATATATTGGAAGCCTATGTTTGGATATCGGAAGTGTTCCGGGTGAAATCGGGATTTTACCGGAGTACCGGGAGGTTACCGGAACCCCCCTCCCCCTGGAGCCATATGGGCCTTAGTGGAAAAGAGAAGAAGCAGCCTGAGATGGGCCGCGCGCCCCTCCCCTCCCTTGGTCCGAATAGGACAAGGAGAGGGGGACGGCCCCCCTTTCTCTTTTCCCCCCTCCGCGAATCCTATTC
>NC_057803.1:596929528-596934441 GCF_018294505.1 Triticum aestivum | reverse complement strand
GCAGGGGCACCCCAGAGGAACACAAGTTGATCCACGTGATCATATCCTTAGCCGTGTGCGGCGCCCCCTGCCATCATAGTCCTCGATAATGTTGTAGCGGTGCTTAGGCGAAGCCCTGTGACAGTAGTACATCAAGATCGTCACCACGCCATCGTGCTGACGGAACTCTTCCCTGACACTTTGCTGGATCGGAGTCCAGGGATCGTCATCAAGCTGAACGTGTGCTAGAACTCGGAGGTGTCGTAGTTTCGGTGCTTGATCGGTCGGGCCGTGGAAACGTACGACTACATAAAGCAAACGCTTCCGTTGTCGATCTACAAGGGTACGTAGATCACACTCTCCCCTCTCATTGCTATGCATCACCATGATCTTGCGTGTGTGTAGGAAATTTTTTTAAATTACTACGTTCCCCAACAGTGGCATCCGAGCCTAGGTTTTATATGTTGATGTTATATGCACGAGTAGAACACAAGTGAGTTGTGGGCGATATAAGTCATACTCCTTACCAGCATGTCATACTTTGGTTCGGCGGTATTGTTGGACGAAGCGGCTTGGACCGACATTACGCGTACGCTTACGCGAGACCGGTTCTCCCGACGTGCTTTGCACATAGGTGGCTTGCGGGTGACAGTTTCTCCAACTTTAGTTGAACCGAGTGTGGCTACGCCCGGTCCTTGCGAAGGTTAAAACAGCACCAACTTGACAAACTATCGTTGTGGTTTTGATGCGCAGGTAAGATTGGTTCTTGCTTAAGCCCGTAGCAGCCACGTAAAACTTGCAACAACAAAGTAGAGGACGTCTAACTTGTTTTTGCAGGGCATGTTGTGATGTGATATGGTCAAGACATGATGCTAAATTTTATTGTATGAGATGATCATGTTTTGTAACCGAGTTATCGGCAACTGGCAGGAGCCATATGGTTGTCGCTTTATTGTATGCAATGCAATCGCGCTGTAATGCTTTACTTTATCACTAAGCGGTAGCGATAGTCGTGGAAGCATAAGATTGGCGAGACGAGAACGATGCTACGATGGAGATCAAGGTGTCGCGCCGGTGACGATGGTGATCATGACGGTGCTTCGGAGGTGGAGATCACAGGCACAAGATGATGATGGCCATATCATATCACTTATATTGATTGCATGTGATGTTTATCTTTTATGCATCTTATCTTGCTTTGATTGACGGTAGCATTATAAGATGATCTCTCACTAAATTATCAAGAAGTGTTCTCCCTGAGTATGCACCATTGTGAAAGTTCTTCGTGCTGAGACACCACGTGATGATCGGGTGTGATAGGCTCTACGTTCAAATACAACGGGTGCAAAACAGTTGCACACGCGGAATACTCAGGTTATACTTGACGAGCCAAGCATATACAGATATGGCCTCGGTACACGGAGACCGAAAGGTCGAGCGTGAATCATATAGTAGATATGATCAATATAGTGATGTTCACCAATGAAACTACTCCATCTCACGTGATGATCGGACATGGTTTAGTTGATTTGGATCACGTAATCACTTAGAGGATTAGAGGGATGTCTATCTAAGTGGGAGTTCTTAAGTAATATGATTAATTGAACTTAAATTTATCATGAACTTAGTCCTGGTAGTATTTTGCAAATATGTTGTAGGTCAATAGCTCGCGTTGTTGCTTCCCTGTGTTTATTTTGATATGTTCCTAGAGAAAATTGTGTTGAAAGATGTTAGTAGCAATGATGCGGATTGGATTCGTGATCTGAGGTTTATCCTCATTGCTGCACAGAAGAATTATGTCCTTGATACACCGCTAGGTGACAGACCTATTGCATGAGCAGATGCAGACATTATGAACGTTTGGCTAGCTCAATATGATGACTACTTGATAGTTTAGTGCACCATGCTTAATGGCTTAGAATCGGGACTTCAAAGACGTTTTGAACGTCATGGACCATATGAGATGTTCCAGGAGTTGAAGTTAATATTTCAAGCAAAATACCCGAGTTGAGAGATATGAAGTCTCCAACAAGTTCTATAGCTAAAAGATGGAGGAGAATCGCTCAACTAGTGAGCATGTACTTAGATTGTCTGGGTACTACAATCGCTTGAATCAAGTGGGAGTTAATCTTCCAGATAAAATAGTGATTGACAGAATTCTCTAGTCACCATCACCAAGTTATTAGAACTTCGTGATGAACTATAATATGCAAGGGATAATGAAAGTAATTCCCAAACTCTTCGTGATGCTGAAATCGACGAAGGTAGAAATCAAGAAAAACATCAAGTGTTGATGGTTAACAAGACCACTAGTTTCAAGAAAAGGGCAAAGGGAAGAAGGGGAACTTCAAGAAGAACGGCAAGCAAGTTGCTGCTCAAGTGAAGAAGCCCAAGTCCGGTCCTAAGGCTGAGACTAAGTGCTTCTACTGCAAAGGGACTGGTCACTGGAAGCGGAACTACCCCAAGTGATTGGCGAATAAGAAGGATGTCAAAGTGAACATAAGTATATTTGATATACATGTTATTGATGTGTACTTTACTAGTGTTTATAGAAACCCCTCAGTATTTGATACTAGTTCAAGTTGCTAAGATTAGTAACTCGAAATGGGAGTTGCAGAATAAACAGAGACTAATTAAGGGTGAAGTGGCGATGTGTGTTGGAAGTGGTTCCAAGATTGATATGATCATCATCGCACACTCCCTATAATTTCGGGATTAGTGTTGAACCTAAATAAGTGTTATTTGGTGTTTGTGTTGAGCATGAATATGATTTGATCATGTTTAGCAATACGGTTATTCATTTAAGTTAGAGAATAATTGTTGTTCTTTTTGCATGAATAAAACCTTATATGGTTACACACCCAATGAAAATGGTGCATTGGATCTCGATCGTAGTGATACACATATTCATAATATTGAAGACAAAAGATGCAAAGTTAATAATGATAGTGCAACTTATATGTGGCACTGCCGTTTAGGTCATATTGGTGTAAAGCGCATGAAGAAACTCCATGCTGGTGGGATTTTGGAATCACTTGATTATGAATCACTTGATGCTTGCGAACCATGCCTTATGGGCAAGATGACTAAGACTCCGTTCTCCGGAACAATGGAGCGAGCAACTGACTTATTGGAAATAATACATACTGATGTTTGTGATCCGATGAGTGTTGAGGCTCGCAGCGGGTATCATTATTTTCTGACCTTCACAGATGATTTAAGCAGATATGGGTATATCTACTCGATAAAACACAAGTCTGAAACATTTGAAAAGTTCAAAGAATTTCAGAGTGAAGTGGAGAATCATCGTAACAAAAATAAAAGGTTTCTAGGATATGATCGCAGAAGTAAAATATTTGAGTTACGAGTTTGGCCTTCAGTTAAAAACAATGTGAAATAGTTTTGGCAAGGGAGTACAATAGTGATCTAGGAGTAGATCACTGGACAGCGGTCAAAATTATCCTTAGTGGAATAAGGATATGTTTCTCGATTATGGAGGTGACAAAAGGTTCGTCGTAAAAGGGTTACGTCGATATAAGTTTTGGCACTGATCCGGATGACTCTTAGTCTTCATCTGGATACATATTGAAAGTGGGAGCAATTAGCTAAAGTAGCTCCGTGCAGAGTATTGTAGACATAGAAAATTGCAAAATACTTACGAATCTGAATATGGCAGACCCGTTGACTAAACTTCTCTCACAGGCAAAACATGATCACACCTTAGTACTCTTTGGGTGTTAATCACATAGCAATGTGAACTAGATTACTGACTCTAGTAAACCCTTTGGGTGTTGGTCACATATCGATGTGAACTATGGGTGTTAACCACATAAAGATGTGAACTATTGATGTTAGATCACATGGCGATGTGAACTAGATTATTGACTCTAGTGCAAGTGGGAGACTGAAGGAAATATGCCCTAGAGGCAATAATAAAGTTATTATTTATTTCCTTATATCATGATAAAAGTTTATTATTCATGCTAGAATTGTATTAACCGGAAACATAATACATGTGTGAATACATAGACAAACAGAGTGTCACTAGTATGCCTCTACTTGACTAGCTCGTTAATCAAAGATGGTTATGTTTCCTAACCATGGACAAAGAGTTGTGATTTGATTAACGGGATCACATCATTAGTTGAATGATCTGATTGACATGACCCATTCCATTAGCTTAGCACCCGATCGTTTAGTATGTTGCTATTGCTTTCTTCATGACTTATACATGTTCCTATGACTATGAGATTATGTAACTCCCATGTGCCGGAGGAACACTTTGTGTGCTACCAAACGTCACAACGTAACTGGGTGATTATAAAGGTGCTCTACAGGTGTCTCCAAAAAGGTACATGTTGGGTTGACGTATTTCGAGATTAGGATTTGTCACTCCGATCGTCGGAGAGGTATCTCTGGGCCCTCTCGGTAATGCACATCACTTAAGCCTTGCAAGCATTGCAACTAATGAGTTAGTTGCGGGATGATGTATTACGGAACGAGTAAAGAGACTTGCCGGTAACGAGATTGAACTAGGTATTGGATACCGATGATCGAATCTCGGGCAAGTAACATACCGATGACAAAGGGAACAACGTATGTTGTTATGCGGTCTGACCGATAAAAGATCTTCGTAGAATATGTAGGAACCAATATGGGCATCTAGGTCCCGCTATTGGTTATTGACCGGAGAAGTGTCTCGGTCATGTCTACATTGTTCTCGAACCCGTAGGGTCCGCACGCTTAAGGTTTCGATGACAGTTATATTATGAGTTTATATGTTTTGATGTACCGAAGGTTGTTCGGAGTCCCGGATGTGATCACAGACATGACGAGGAGTCTCGAAATGGTCGAGACATAAAGATTGATATATTGGAAGCCTATGTTTGGATATCGGAAGTGTTCCGGGTGAAATCAGGATTTTACCGGAGTAC
>NC_057803.1:596903939-596929049 GCF_018294505.1 Triticum aestivum | reverse complement strand
TACGGAGGCAGGGGCACCCCAGAGGAACACAAGTTGATCCACGTGATCATATCCTTAGCCGTGTGCGGCGCCCCCTGCCACCATAGTCCTCGATAATATTGTAGCGGTGCTTAGGCGAAGCCCTGCGACAGTAGTACATCAAGATCGTCACCACGCCGTCGTGCTGACGGAACTCTTTCCCGACACTTTGCTGGATCGGAGTCTAGGGATCGTCATCGAGCTGAACGTGTGCTAGAACTCGGAGGTGCCGTAGTTTCGGTGCTTGATCGGTCGGTGATGGGGTCATGTACCTAGGGTAGGGTCATGGACCTGATCTAAGTACCTTGCCCAAGGACACCCTTAGAAGAGGTCGCCTTCCAGTCGACCAACGAGGGACTCACTCGACTTACTTGAAGGACTCGACCATGAAGACTCACTCGACCACCAGGAGGTCAAGAGGCACTCTGCACTGCAACGGCCTGTAATTAAGTAGGTTTTATGATAGTAAAGACACTTTATGTGGGGCGTTACCAGTAACGCCCCAGACTTAACTCACCTTAAACCCTCTCCTACGTGGGCTGGCTGGGGTCCTGGCGCACTCTATATAAGCCACCTCCCTCCACAGGTAGAGGGGTTCGGCACCTTGTAACTCATATACTCATAATCCACTCGACCGCCTCCGGGCTCCGAGACGTAGGGCTATTACTTCTTCCGAGAAGGGCCTGAACTCGTACATCCCTTGTGTTTACAACCTCTCCATAGCTAGGACCTTGCCTCTCCATACCTACCCCCCACTCTACTGTCAGGCTTAGAACCACGACAGTTGGCGCCCACCTTGGGGCAGGTGTTTTAGCGATTTTGTGGAGAAGTTGCGATTCTTCCGAGTACTTTCATCATGGTGTCTGCTGGAGTTTTGGTTGAAGGTCGAGAGATCTGTCTCGGCACTCTCACCTTCATCGCCGACGACTCCGCCTGGTTCCAGGAGGCTCCACTCGACGTTGATGCTCTCCCCGTCCGCGGTGCGACGCATTTTCGCGCATGTGTCCGCGGCGTTCTGCTGCGGCAACCGTCGACCCCGTATCGGACGACTCCTCCATCATCCACCCTCCCGGTCTCCCGCCAGCGCAAGCGCTCGGGCCGGTCGAGGCTTCAGCGATGGGTGAGGCACGCGGTGGCTCGCCAATCGGCCACCACCCAAGTTGCGGCAATCGAGCCCGACGAATCTCTCTACGGCTTGTTCGATCTGTCGACTGGCTCCATAGATACTGCATCCGAGTGCGGTAGCAGTGATCCAGCGGCGGAAATCTTGATGGTCGACGGGCCCCGCAGTCCCCCTGGCTTCGCCCGTGATGGTGGAGCAGGTGACAGAGGCGACCTCGCACGAGGCCACGAAGAGTACCAGCCTGAGCCACTCGACTCTCTGCAAAGAGAGGAACTTCGCCGCAGGAACGTGGATGCTCTGCGTACTCCCATCACAGGAGAAACCCCCGAGGCTCGTGCCTTGGAGGAGGCGCGTCTGGCCAATTTGGCCGAACGCACTCGACTGGAGAATCTTCAGCGAGCACTCGACGAGCGCGCGCGGCAACGAGTTCCCGACACCAGTCGACGTCAACTCTTCCCGCCGACTCAGGTATATCGAACCCCAATCCAGAATTTAGCAGCTGCGACCCGTATAGCAGAGTCCATCCAGCCTTCGCAGTCGGAAGCTGGCAGAGGTTTGCTACAGATCAGGGATCTGCTCCGGGCAGCAGGAGATCAGAATTCAGCCGTGTCTCAGTCGCGCAACAGAATTCACAGTTGATCCGTCACTGCGAATACGGTTCAGTCGGCTCACAGCCCCAGATCGCCTCCACGGCGTGAAGGGCGCGAGAATCGGCGAGATCAATATGGCGACCGACTCGACCGAGATGATAGGCGTCGAGTGCCCAATTCCCCTCCGAAGGGTGGGTCTTACGCTCCTCGACAGCAAGATGACAGGCGTCAGTACAGTACAGGGCGAAGGGTTCCAGTCGACCCCAGAGAACCAGGCTTCGACGCGCGTTCCATTATCGTGCAAGGTTTGGTCGACCGGAACAGAGCCCATCGAGGCGGACTCGACAGAGATGCACCCACAAGCAGTCGAGTGCATGTTTCTGGTCCTGAATGTTTCAGCAGAGCTATCAGAGCCGCAGTTATCCCTCCCAATTTTAGGTTGGCAACAGGAGTCAGCAAGTTCACTGGTGAGTCTAAGCCTGAAACTTGGCTTGAGGACTACCGAGTGGCAGTTCAGATTGGTGGTGGGAACGACGAGGTGGCCATGAAGCATTTACCCCTCATGCTGGAAGGTTCTGCCAGGGCATGGTTAACTCAGTTACCGCCTAGCAACATTTACACTTGGGAAGATTTGTCCCGAGTGTTCATCAGAACGTTTGAAGGAACTTTCAAGCGACCAGCTGGACTGACAGAGTTGCAAGTTTGCGTGCAGAAGACCAATGAGACTCTCAGAGAGTATATTCAGAGATGGATCACTTTGCACCACACTGTGGAGAATGTGTCTGATCATCAGGCAGTCTGCGCCTTCAAAGATGGCGTCAAGAACAGAGAACTGAGTTTGAAGTTTGGTCGAACCGGTGACATGACCTTGAGTCGGATGATGGAGATTGCTACCAAGTACGCCAACGGCGAAGAAGAAGACCGACTCCGAAGCGGCAAGCACAAGCCGAGTCAGTCGGAAAAAGGAAACACCAGTCGGAAACAGAAGCGGAAGGCTGAACCGGCAGCTCCTGGAGAGGCTCTGGCCGTGACTCAGGGAAAGTTTAAGGGGAAACCAAAAGGATCCTGGAACCCCAAGAAGGTAAAGGATAAAGAAGGGAACGATGTAATGGATATGCCATGTCACATCCACACGAAGAAAGACGAAGAGGGGAATATCATCTACCCGAAGCACACCACTCGCCAATGTCGACTCCTGATCCAGCAGTTTCAGGGAAAACAGTCTAAGGACAAGGAGAAGGAGTCGGACAAGGCTGAAGACAAGGAGGACAGTGAGGAAGGATATCCGCATATCAACTCCACTCTGATGATCTTTGCAGATGTGGAAAGCAGGAGTCGACTGAAAGTCATTAACCGAGAGGTGAACATGGTTGCCCCAGCAAAAGCAAATTATCTGAAATGGTCTCAAATACCCATCACATTCGACCAATCTGATCACCCGACTCATATTGCCACCCCTGGGAGGCAAGCTTTGGTGGTCGATCCAGTTGTCGAAGGCACTCGACTGACAAAAGTGCTGATGGACGGTGGAAGCGGGCTGAATTTGTTGTATGCAGACACACTGAAAGGAATGGGCATTCCGATGTCCCGACTGAGCACTAGTAACATGAGCTTTCATGGAGTTATACCAGGGAAGAAAGCCGAGTCACTCGGCCAAATAGCTTTGGACGTGGTGTTTGGTGATTCGAAACATTTTCGCAAAGAAAAGTTGACGTTTGAGGTCGTGGATTTTCAGAGTGCATATCATGCCATTTTGGGGAGACCAGCTTACGCACGATTCATGGCTCGACCATGTTACGTGTACCTCAAATTGAAGATGCCCGGCCCCAAAGGAGTGATCACTGTCACCGGAGATCGGAAAAAGGCAGAAGAGTGCTTTCAGAAGGGCTCAAAGATTGCCGATTCCCAGGTGACAGCGGTCGAATTCGAAGAATACAAGCAAAATGCAGATCCGAGTGACTTGCTGCGATCCAAGAAACCCGCCACAGAGTCTGCATTTCAGTCGTCCAGTGAGACGAAGCCTGTTCACATTCACCCGACCGACCCCGATGCAGCTCCGACCCGCATCTCCACAACACTCGACCCAAAATAGGAAGAAGCGCTCATCCAGTTCCTCCGTGAGAACTGGGACATTTTTGCATGGAAGCCCGCTGACATGCCAGGTGTTCCCAGGGGACTGGCTGAGCATCGCCTAAGAGTCGACTCATCTACAAAACCAGTCAAAGAGCATCTTCGGCGGTCCGCCGTCCAGAAGAGAAAAGCCATTGGTGAGGAAGTGGCTCGACTGTTGGCGGCAAGATTTATCCGAGAGATATACCACTCCGAGTGGCTCGCTAATGTCGTCATGGTTCCTAAGAAGGACAAGTCGCTCCGAATGTGCATTGATTTCAAGCACATCAACCGGGCCTGCCCGAAAGATCATTTTCCTCTCCCTCGCATAGATCAAATTGTTGACTCGACCGCGGGATGCGAGAGATTGTCTTTTCTAGATGCCTACTCCGGGTACCACCAGATATGTCTGTACGGACCCGATGAGGTAAAAACAGCTTTCATCACTCCATTCGGGTGCTTCTGCTAGATCACCATGCCATTCGGCCTCAAGAATGCCGGAGCCACGTTTATGCGAATGATTCAGAAGTGTCTACTCACTCAAATCAGTCGGAATGTGGAAGCATATATGGATGATATCGTTGTCAAGTCATGAAAAGGTTTCGACCTGCTCGCTGATCTCGCCGAAACATTTGCCAACCTCAGAAGATATGATATCAAGCTCAATCCATCAAAGTGCACATTTGGAGTTCCTGGTGGCAAGTTACTCGGTTTTCTCGTTTCCGAACGGGGAATCGACGCTAATCCAGAGAAGATTGGCACTATTCTCCGAATGAAACGCCCTGTGCGAGTGCACGATGTCCAGAAGCTTACTGGATGCTTGGCCGCATTAAGTCGATTCATCTCACGACTCGGTGAAAAGGCATTGCCTCTTTACCGACTGATGAAGAAGACAGACAAGTTCGAGTGGACTCTAGAAGCTGATGCAGTGTTTGCCGAGCTAAAAGCTCTGCTCTCCACCCAGCCGGTGCTTGCTGCTCCAATCAGCAAAGAGCCTCTGTTGCTCTATATCGCAGCCACAGGACAAGTCGTCAGTACTGTGCTTACGGTCGAGCGGGAAGAAGAAGGAAAAGCTCTCAAAGTTCAGCGCCCAGTGTATTATTTGTCTGAAGTCTTGACTCCATCCAAGCAGAGATATCCTCATTATCAGAAGCTTGTGTATGGAATATACATGACCACAAAGAAGGTTGCTCATTATTTTTCTGATCATTCCATTACAGTCGTCAGCGACGCTCCACTATCAGAGATTTTGCACAACAGAGATGCAACTGGTCGAGTGGCCAAATGGGCGATTGAACTTCTTCCCCTCGATATCAAGTTTGAGGCAAAGAAAGCCATTAAGTCCCAGGCAATAGCAGATTTCCTCGCCGAGTGGATTGAACAACAGCAGCCGACTGAAGTTCACTCGGAGCATTGGACCATGTTCTTTGATGGCTCTAAGATGTTGAATGGTTCCGGTGCTGGGGTTGTCCTGGTTTCCCCCAGAGGAGACAAGCTCAGATATGTGCTCCAGATTCACTTTGATTCCTCCAACAATGAGGCAGAATATGAGGCCCTCTTATATGGGTTGCGCATGGCCATTTCACTCGGCGTCCGTCGCCTGATGGTCTATGGCGACTCGGATTTAGTGGTCAACCAGGTGATGAAAGAGTGGGACGTGAGAAGCCCAGCCATGACTGGATACTGCAGTGCAGTGAGGAAGCTGGAAAAGAAGTTCGAGGGGTTGGAGCTCCATCATATACCCCGACTGAAAAATCAAGCAGCTGATGATCTAGCAAAGATAGGTTCCAAGAGAGAAGCCATTCCGAGTGGTGTGTTCTTGGAGCATATACACACTCCGTCAGTCAAAGAAGATCCTTTCACCGAAGAAACTCCACAGCCCAAGAGTGCCACAGATCCGACTGAGATTGAAGTCCCGGCGGTGGTCGACTTGATCATGGAGGTCTTGGTGGTCATTCCCGACTGGACGGTTCCATATGTCGCGTATATCCTGAGAAAAGAGCTTCCGGAGGATGAGGAAGAGGCTCGACAGATCGTCTGTCGATCTAAGGCCTTTACCGTAATCAAAGGACAATTATACAGAGAAAGCGCGACTGGAGTTGGCCAGAAGTGCATAACACCAGAAGAAGGTCGACTCATCCTCAATGATATCCACTCGGGGACCTGTGGTCATCATGCGTCCTCTCGGACCATCGTGGCCAAAGCATACCGAGCCGGATTTTACTGGCCAAAGGCGAATGAGATGGCAAAAGAGATAGTGGATAAGTGCGAGGGATGTCAGTTCTACTCGAATATGTCGCACAAGCCTGCGTCGGCTCTGAAGACCATCCCACTCGTCTGGCCTTTCGCAGTATGGGGATTGGACATGGTCGGTCCTTTGAGAACAGGACGAAGCGGCTTCACGCATGTACTGGTGGCAGTCGACAAGTTCACCAAGTGGATCGAGGCTAAACCAATCAAGAACCTTGACACCGGTACTGCTGTTAGCTTCATCAGGGAACTAATATTCAGATATGGAGTCCCGCACAGCATCATTACGGATAATGGGTCGAACTTTGACTCGGAGGAATTCAGAGATTTCTGTAACTCCCAAGGCACACGGGTCGACTATGCTTCAGTCGCCCATCCGCAGTCGAATGGACAAGCAGAGCGAGCTAATGGACTGATTCTTAAGGGATTGAAGCCCCGACTGATGCGTGATCTCAAACACGCGGCTGGAGCTTGGGTCGACGAACTTCCCTCAGTGCTTTGGGGGCTGCGGACCACACCTAATCGGTCGACCGGAAGAACTCCATTCTTCTTGGTCTACGGAGCTGAAGCAGTCTTGCCGAGTGATCTTCTCCACAATGCTCCTCGAGTTGAAATCTACAACGAAGCAGAGGCTGAACAAGCGCGGCAGGACGCAGTCGACCTTTTAGAGGAAGAAAGGGAGATGGCTCTGATCCGGTCGACCATCTACCAACAAGATTTGCGTCATTTCCACGCCAGAAATGTGAGAGGTCGAGCCATCCAGGAAGGAGATTTAGTTCTCCGAGTGGATCAGCACAAACCACACAAGCTTGCTCCTTCTTGGGAAGGTCCCTTCATCGTCACCAAGGTTCTCCACAACGGGGCGTACCGTCTTTACAACGTCGAGCATAACATCGATGAGCCCCGAGCTTGGAACGCAGAACTACTCCGCCCATTTTATACTTAAGTTTTATCACTCGAATGACTTGCAATAAAGTACTTCTGTAGTTCATGGACCTCAAAATAATAGTGTCATAGTTCCTCCATAATTTCTGTCACTTTTTATTTTTGTCCAATAAAATTCCCCCTCAGTGGGTGGCTTAGCCGCGAATCCGTTTCGCCTAAGTTTGTAAAAATCCTACCGAGTGGTGAGCCAGACTCCCACTCGGAGGCTTAGCCGCGAATCCGTTTCACCTAAGTTTGTAAAACTCCTACCGAGTGGTGAGCCAGACTCCCACTCGGAGGCTTAGCTGCGAATCCGTTTCGCCTAAGTTATCAAAATCCTACCGAGCGGTAAGCCAGACTTACACTCGGAGGCTTAGCTGCAGTCCAAGGACTCGCCTAAGTTTATCAAAATCCTACCGAGTGAAGAACAAACCTCTCACTCGGGGGCTTAGCTGCAGTCCAAGGACTCGCCTAAGTTACAAAAACCCTACCGAGTGAAGAGCAACCCTCTCACTCGGAGGCTTAGCTGCAGTGCAAGTACTCGCCTAAGTTTGTAAAAATCCTACCGAGTGAAGAGCAAACCTTTCACTCGGGGGAGAGTGGCGAGCAATCCTCTCACTCGGGGACTTAGCTGCAGACCAAGCACTCGCCTAAGTTCTAAAAAATCCTACCGAGTGGTAAGCCAGACTTCCACTCGGGGGCTTAGCTGCAGCCCTGTGCTCGCCTAAGTTGTAAAAAATCCTACCGAGTGAAGAGCAAGCCTCTCACTCGGGGGCTTAGCTGCAGTCCAAGCACTCGCCTAAGTTATAAAAATCCTACCGAGTGAAGAGCAAACCTCTCACTCGGAGGCTTAGCTGCAGCCCAGTGCTAGCCTAAGTTATAAAAATCCTACCGAGTGAAGAGCAACCCTCTCACTCGGAGGCTTAGCTGCAGTCCAAGCACTCGCCTAAGTTATAAAAATCCTACCGAGTGAAGAGCAAACCTCTCACTCGGAGGCTTAGCTGCAGCCCAGTGCTAGCCTAAGTTATAAAAATCCTACCGAGTGAAGAGCAAACCTCTCACTCGGAGGCTTAGCTGCAGCCCAGTGCTAGCCTAAGTTATCAAAATCCTACCGAGTGAAGACTAAACCCCTCACTCGGGGGCTTAGCTGCAGCCCAGTGCTCGCCTAAGTTATAGAAATCCTACCGAGTGGTAAGCCGGGCTTCCACTCGGAGGCTTAGCCGCAGCCCAGTGCTCGCCTAAGTGGACTAAAGAATAAGTCGATTGCAGTAAAGGCGCCTTGCTTTGAACCTGCAAAAGACATTTCGAGCCAAAAGCAATCGTATTCAAGCACCAAATTCAAGTTTGAATCGATATCTAAAGGAACCGAAAGTGCTCAGGCGTTAAGCCTGTTAAGGTTTATCGGTTACAATTCCACTCGGCATACCGAGGCAAATTTAAAGCGTCGAGCCAGAAGAAGTTTTTTACCCCTCCTGTGGAGGGCTGGAAGGTGCAACGAACTCATCAAGGTCAATTCCGTCGGCGATCCGAGTGGCAGCCGCAAGGAAAGTTTCCATAAAGGACCTGAAGTCGTGTTTCTTGGTGTTGGCCACCCGAAGGGCCGCCAGCTTCTCTTCTCGCGCATCTTTACAGTGGACTCGGGCCAGACACAGAGCAACATCTGCACCACACCGAGCCGAGGACTTCTTCCATTCCTGCACTCGACCAGGGATCGTGTTCAAGCGGGCCATCAGCGACTCAAGGTCATTCTGAAGTGTCTCCTCAGGCCAGAGCGTCGAGTCGATGCGAGATGTGGCGGCCTTCAGCCTTGCGAGATAGTCCACGACAGCTGCAACACGAGACTCCAGTCGGAAAACATCCATGGCAACTTCGTCGTTCACTGGAGAATTGACGGGGTCGAGGTTTGGCTCCAGCCGGCTAGTTTCTTCTTCAAAGTTTTGGCAAAATTCTGCAAGGGTGATCACTGAGTCAAGGGGATGGTCGAATGGAAAAATCACGATTGGAAATGTTTGCCGAGCATAGAGGTTTACCTTCAAGCATAAGAAACATCTTCTTGGCAAGACCACTCAGGAAGGCCTCCAGATCATTTTTCTTCCCAGTCAACTTACTGACTTGGTCGGTCAGGGCAGCTTTATCAGTTTTTAGTCGACTGACCTCCTTGTTGGCGATCCCAAGAGCAGCTTTCAGATTGGTATTGTCTTGTTCAAGCTTGGTGACTGAAGCTAACTTCTCGTCAGCAAGCTTGATCTTCTCAGCTAGTTCGAGGTCTTTCTTCTGTTGGGCCTTCCTTACCTTACCTGCAAGTTACAGCAAGATCAGATTTTAAAACAAGCAAGGGGAAAAGCAGTCGTCAGGGTCTCACCAAACATACCTTCGGTCTCCTCCTTTGCCTTCGTCAGCTTCTCCTGAACCAGCTTCAAGCTCAGCTCGAGTTGAGTGTGCTTGTTTTCCAGCTCAGAGTAGCGAGCCACAAGATCACAGGAGTTCTGCGAAGAACCAATCGACTAAATGTCAAATATAATTCACTTCCGAGTGAAAAAGGAAAAATCACACGTTTCTAAGACTACAGCCGAATACAAGCATTCGACCGTACTCTCGGGGACTACACCCAGTGGGTGCACTCAGCGTGCCCCCACTAATCCTGTTGAAGATAAAGTCGACCAGTCGACCTCAAAAAAAAAGAGATGTATTCTTTAAGACTGTAATCAACTGCAAGCAGTCGACCACAGTCTCGGGGACTACACCCAGTGGGTGCACTCAGCGTGCCCCCACCGGTTTGTGAAATCCAGTCGACATAGTCGACTGACAGAAAGATTGACATCATAAAGCCTAAGGCCGACTGCCAGCAGTCGACCTTAGCCTTGGGGACTACACCCAGCGGGTGCACTCAGCGTGCCCCCGCTAACACGGAATTTAATCGACACACCCAGTGGGTGACTACTATAAATTCCGGAAAGGAAAAGTTTTTGGTAGCATATCCAACAGAACAAATGGTGGTCGACTGACCTGAACATTGCTTTGGAGGGCAGAACTAGCGTCATAAGCTGCCTGGCTCGCATCCCGGATGGTCTTCAACTGCTCCATCATGATTCCCGCCTGGCGTATCGCCTCCTTCGCCGCGCCAGCTTGGTCCTCTGGGACGTGGTGCGTCGTGAAGAGGGAGGGCTGCTGAGCACTCGTCAGTGGATCTGCGAAGGACACCGTGTGTCGAGTGGTGTTCTCTTCCTCCGCAATCAGAATCTCAGGCGCCGTCACATCCTGGGGCACCTTGCTGGCGGACGCTTTTCTACTCCTTCTGCGCTTCAGTGGTTCCTCATCCTCATCATCATCAGGGAGATTGATAACAGCATTGGGTGGAGCTACGGAGAAGAATCAGGATCAGAGATCGCGAGTCAGTCGACTAAAAACGGCGTTAAGAATATAGTACCTGGTTTTGAAGTTGCTGCGTCCTCCATCTCATGGTCATCAGCCCGGGCTGAGGTCTCAGAAGTAGCAGTACTGCAACTCCAAAGAATCAGTCGACTAACTTCAGCGTCAACTAAGGACAAAGTTCACACAAAATAAGAAGACTTAAGCAGCACGATTACCCTGATATGGTGGGGATAGACACCTTCATCTTCGGCAGGAGCTTGATCGGCTTCGACGAGGCCGCCCTGGGCTGCTTCGGCGCCTTTTCAGTCGGCACCGGAGAGGTGGTCCGAGGGCGCTTGGTCGACTGAGCAACGGTCGCAACCCCCTTGCCACGTTCAGTCGAAGGGTCGTGGACAAGCTTCGACCGCCTTTCTGAGCGCGGTGGTACGACCTCCTCCTCCTCTTCCTCCTCGTCTTCAACGTCATCTTCATCACCGTCATCATCATCCTCGGCAACGTCCGAGTCCCATTCCTCCTCTTCCTGGCTCTCGCCCCCACTCACCTCACCCTCCTCAGTTGGAGCTTGCGCCCCATTGGGCATCGAGTACAGCTCGGTGAGGGCCTAGCAGATATCAAGACAAGGATCAGTCGACCAGTCAGCAGGATAAACAGAAATGAATGTGACAAGAACACAGTGGAGAGCAGAGCAAGCGTACCTTGTTTGGATCGCTGTTGTGGTCGAGTGGAGGAATCCTTCTGGCTCCGCGTGGGTTATCCTTGTTTCCGGTAACGGCTACCATCCATCTTTCCAGAGTGACATCGTCGACTGCTTCTGGATGGACTCGAGTCTCGTCTACAGTCCCACAGTACAACCACATGCAGTGGCTCCGGAACTGAAGGGGTTGGATGCGACGCCTAAGGAAGACCTCCAGGAGATCCATGCCCGTCACTCCCTCCCGAACCAACTGCACCACGCGCTCCATCAACATCTTCACGTCAGCTTTCTCCTCCGGGATCAACTTCAGAGAGGAGGGCTTGTTCACTCGGTCCATGGTAAACTGAGGGAGTCCACTCGACTGCCCCGGCGTCGACTGGTCCTGGCAGTAGAACCAGGTCGACTGCCAGCCTCTGACTGACTCGGGAAAGGTCATGGGCGGGAAGGTGCTCTTATTCCTCACCTGGATCCCCAGACCCCCACACATTTGGACGACTCGGGTTCTTTCATCGCCTGGGCTCGCCTTCTTCACGGTCTGAGAGCGACACGTGAATATATGCTTGAACAAACCCCAGTGCGGTCGACAGCCCAGGAAACCCTCACACATGAACACGAACGCGGCAAGATAGGCGATAGAATTTGGGGTAAAGTGGTGGAGCTGCGCTCCAAAGAAGTTCAAGAAGCCACGGAAGAAAATACTCGGCGGCAAAGAAAATCCACGGTCAACATGGGTGGCCAAGAGCACGCACTCACCCTCTTCTGGCTGGGGCTGCCACTCCTTCCCCGGAAGCCTCGCAGCTCCATGAGGGATCAAGCCCTCGTTGGCCATGTCGAGGAGATCTTTTTCTGTGATGGTCGACTGGATCCAGTCTCCTTGGACCCAGCCCTTCGGCAGACGGGATCTGGACGAAGACCCTCCGCGGCTGGTAGATCTCCCCTTCGCCTTCTCCGACGCCGACGCCTTCTTCGCGCGTTCCAGCACCGCCATCTTCTCCTTGGCCATGGTTGTCGGCGTGATGCGCGAGGGGAAGTTGTGCGGAGGTGAGAGCGAGCGCGCTGGACGGGGATGAAGGGAGCAGAGAGAGAGAATGCTGAGGCACAGTACAAAAAAATCCTCGCCGGGCGCATTTATAAGGTCCCTTCCGAGTGGATGACAGGTGGGCCCGGTCGATCTAATCATATCCAGGAACAGTTATGCAGACGGGATACGTGGCGAAGAAAGCGGTGCGGAGATCGAGGCGTCTATGTCCCGTCCCATCCGAACGCCGCGGTCCGCTCCACTTCGCGCGCGTCCCCAAATTTCGCATCCCGCGGAATCCGCGAACGGCAGATCGGTCTGTCAGACGCGGGGTTTCCCGCGATCCGTCGCTCGGAGATCGTCGAAGCCCGAAAGATCATTCGACGAAAGAAGAGAATGGATCGAGTCGACTGAAGACAAGTTGCTCACTATCGACGAAGAGATTCTTTGGTCCAGAACAACGCACGACCAGTGTGCAAAGGTTAATCGGAAACAACATCAACTCCTTCCTCACTCGAAGCCTCAATCCATTCGGGGGCTAATGATGGGGTCATGTACCTAGGGTAGGGTCATGGACCTGATCTAAGTACCTTGCCCAAGGACACCCTTAGAAGAGGTCGCCTTCCAGTCGACCAACGAGGGACTCACTTGACTGACTTGAAGGACTCGGCCATGAAGACTCACTCGACCACCAGGAGGTCAAGAGGCACTCTGCACTGCAATGGCCTGTAATTAAGTAGGCTTTATGATAGTAAAGACACTTTATGTGGGGCGTTACCAGTATCGCCCCAGACTTAACTCACCTTAAACCCTCTCCTACGTGGGCTGGCTGGGGTCCTGGTGCACTCTATATAAGCCACCTCCCTCCACAGGTAGAGGGGTTCGGCACCTTGTAACTCATATACTCATAATCCACTCGACCGCCTCCGGGCTCCGAGACGTAGGGCTATTACTTCTTCCGAGAAGGGCCTGAACTCGTACATCCCTTGTGTTTACAACCTCTCCATAGCTAGGACCTTGCCTCTCCATACCTACCCCCCACTCTACTGTCAGGCTTAGAACCACGACAGTCGGGCCTTGGAGACGTACGACTACATCAACCAAACGCTTTCGTTGTTGATCTACAAGGGTACGTAGATCACACTCTCCCCTCTCATTGCTATGCATCACCATGATCTTGCGTGTGCGTAGGAAATTTTTTGAAATTACTACGTTCCCCGACTCAAACCCAAATCACGCCCGCGTCGTGTCCGCGCCGACCCATTTGCGGCCCAAATTTGCGCCCCAAATGCGTCGGCGTGGACGCCGAACGGACGCTTTGCGCGCCTTCTCACTGTCCGCTGCGTCTCCATATGGCGGTCGTCCAACTACCCGCTGCCCACGCGGTCAGCTTAATTTATGACCACAGGCCCACGCGTCAGTGACGGCGCTCGTCCTTTTTTAAGCCGACCGTGCGGCGGGGCCGTCCTCATCCAAACTCGCCGTCCACATCTTCCAAGCTTTGCTCCCCCCTCGCCAGCAAACCCTAGCCACGGCCTCTTCTCCGGCGCCAGCGGCAGCAAGGCCAAGGGCAAGGCCCCCGCCACCCCATTCCCCTCAGAGTTCCTCCCGCCCCGCCGGCAGAGGCAACGCGTGAACGTGCCAGTGCACCAGGCGGAGTGGCACTGGCAGCACCGCCAGCCTCTGCCGTATCCCGACGTGACCCTGCCGCACGACTGGCATCTGGATCCAGATAGGATCCCAGTGCCGGCGGCGCCGCGGACGGCTCGGGCTCATGCGGAGGAGGTACGGCGACGGGCGCTGCTGACGCTGGAGCAGCGCCGCGAGGCCGCCTACGCATCCGACTCGCCCAACTGGGTGAGGTGGTTCGCCTTCGAGCACGAGGAGGCGAGGCGACGAGGCGTGCGCAAGGTCGATCGGAGCTCGTTGCCGCCGGCGCTCGTCGTCCGCGAGGAGGACCAGGCGGCGGAGGACACCTACCAGGCGGCCCTTGCGACCGTCTATCGGGAGAGCGAGGAGGACGAGCGGCGCAGGGTGGAGGCGGCGGAGGAAGAGGAGGCTCGGTACGAGGCGACAATGGTGCAGACACTTGCCCTCTCCGCGGCAAGCGACAACGTGGTGCCGCCGGTGGCCCCGCCGTCCCCTATCAAGCCGCAACCGAAGCCCGAGCTAGAGTCATCCCCCATCAAGCGCTACTCCTGAACGGGAGTAGTGCGCGAGTGGGTACGCGCGCCGCCGGTCTGGATGGGAGCGACGCCGGCGCAGAAGGCGACGTACCTCGAGCACTGGCGCCAGATCCGTGTGACCGAGGAGTGCCGCGACGGCGAGTATCTCGAGATGCTCGAGCGCGACCTCGAGGAGGAGGAGCGTGAGGCCGAGGAGGAGGCGCGCCAGGCCGCGGCTGCACAGGCGGCCGCACACCCCCCCACGCCGGCACAGCCTACGCCCGACATGACGGCGTTCTGAAACATGGCGTTCGCCTGGGCTGGGCCGGCGCCGACGCTCATCGACCTCACGGACCCCGAGGACGCCGCCGCCGCCGCCTCATAGTTTAGTCTATTTTTATTTTTTTTAAATGCAAATGTGGACGTGTGGACTCTCGTATACCTGGCCAAATGTCGGGCCGGGTCAAACAAAGCCCGCCGCAAAAAATCTAGGCCTAGGCCCAGCTTGACTCGAGCATCGGGCTGAAATCTCAGGCTCAGGCCCGGCCCGTGGACAAGGTCGGGCCGGGCCGGGTATCCCATGGCCAGGTCTACTCTCGAGTGTCCAGGATAGTTGCTTGCTGCCTTTCCACGTTGTAACGCCGATCCAAAAAGGCAGGCGTTGTCACATGGAGCCCAAGTGCCCGACGTGCGTACGTGTCAATGACACTCGATCTCCAGTGCCCACGAGCCACGAGAGGTATCCGTCCCCAGGTGGTAGCCCCGGTCCGGTCGAAAAGGCACGAGCGCATGCATGCCGCCGAGTTATCCGCTGCCGCAAAGCGTACGGACGCACCGGTCGCAATCGTGTGCACCACTGCAGCAGCACTGGGTACAGTACTGCAGCGGTGCTAGCACTATGCCTGCGAGTGACTGAGATGATACGTGTACTGTGCTATGTGTAGTACAACACCTACCTGAACAGAGTGGATTCGGATGGAATATACCATACACTCCCTCTATTCCAAAATATAGTGTGCCCGCGCTTTTCGAGGTCCAACTTTGATCATAAATTTAACCAACGAGACCAACTGCGGCGGGAGAAAAAACTATATAATTTAAAACTTCTTTCGAATACGAATTCACTGAATATAATTTTTGCTCCCACCGTAATCGGTCTTGATACTTAAATTTACGGTCAACGTTGAAGCACGAGGATAAAGAAAACACTATATTATGGAATGAAGGGAGTATCAAAAGGCACAAGGCGTCGATGGAAATGCACCATACAGTGCAGCTTGGAGACCTCTTCGTAATTTTGTTCTCTTTTTTTATTTTGCGGGGAAGAAAATATATATGCAGTGTAGCTTGTTGCATGCATGCTGCTGAGTCACCGGCTCGTGCATGTGCATGCCGCAACCGCCTCCGATTTGGATCTGCCCAACACATGTCTGGTGCGTGGTGTGCATGCATGGCTTGTGGCCTTGTGCACAAGCTCATTCGATCATGGCCACCAGCTTTGCTTAAACAAATCGTCTTCTTGTTAATTTATTATTATTACTACTGTCGACTGCTTGAGGCTGATTAAGCCCATCTTGTTGTGTCTGGACTGGATCGGTTTGCTCACCCTCCCTCCATGATCGATCTCATCTCATCGTCGTTTTGTTTGTTGTATGTACAGTATAGTAAATACTTCCTCCATCTTAAAATATTTGTCATCAAAATAAATAAAAGAAAATGTACCTAGACGTATTTTAGTTCTAGATACACCCTTCTTTATTCATTTTGGTGACATGTATTTTTGAACGAAGGAAGTACAAGGTCGTACAAGTTGCACAGTGGACACGTACGCACACGTGTTCCTTTTTGCAAAAAATAAAAAAACTCTCCATCCTCCTAAACGGCACGCACGAATGTACTGGCCAGAAGCCGAGAAACGCCATGGATTCACTTGTTCCCATACCTTGCACCTTGTCTATCCTGTTTAATAACTCATTACTGTATTTACCCGCCAAAAAAGATCAACAATTTACTGTGTTACTTAGAGTAGTCACAGTGCGGAGTAACTTAGAGTAGTAACATGCATATGTTACTAGTCTAAGTTCGTACCTTCACAACGGGTAGTAACATATGTGTTGTGTCATGCATCACTTTATTTATTACGTTGTAGACTCATCTTTTCTTGATATGTGTGATGTTGTTGTAACTACTAACTATGTTACCACATGCCTCTCTTTCTTCATTGATTATATGCCACATCACCTATTTTGTCTAGATGAGTGTAATATTACCATCTATATTATTCCTACTGTGGGTAATCTTACGGATGTAATGTTCTGGCGGCCCGTCAGGCTGATGCTCTTTTGTTACCGTTAATTAGTCTGCAGCTTGAAGCCAAATGCTGCCGTCGTCATTAACGCCAGATTCCCTTCTTTTCTTTTATATATGATGGAACTTTGCTTCCATACACCCGTTGAAAAGTTTACGGACTCTGATGCAGGCTAAAAATGGAGATTAGAGAGTGCACCCTCCAACCAACAGGTGATCTTGGTAAGCTATCAACACAAATATGTAATCAATGATAAGAGAGTGCATCCTCCAATCAAAGGATAATATATTCTTTTCTGTCCAAATCAATCTATTCAATATTTTTTATCTACAAGCTGATATGCTGATAGCCTTTTTTTCAAGCAACTTTAAGATTCGCGCAAATTTTTGAAGGAGGGTGCACGGAAGCAAAACTCATATATATGATGAAGAAAGACAGGGATATTCTTTTCCAAGTTATAGTGTGTGAGACCAACCGCGGTCTGAAAGTACTCTTTTTTCGTATTCCAATTTCTCTGTCATCATATCACGTTGTGTATTGACAGACGATGGTGGATATCATAATACTGAGAGGGCCCGGAGAGAATCTCTCCATCATCGGAGCAGGAAATTCGAGTATCGAATTGTCGAGTTCTTACACACACTTTTCTAATGTACCCAAATGTTACCGTTACGATTACCCATTTACGGGTAATGTTCGACAACCCCAAAGTAATATTCTGTCCTGAAGGTACACACCATTCTCCTGATCTAAGGACGTGAGTATACGTTAACACTTGACATGATTTACTGATAACTAATTGACGATGTGATCTCGTAATATATCACGAGTTGGGTCTATCCAATACCATTGTTTTGCTAGCAACATGCTCTCATTGTTGATGGCTTCTTTGTTACTTTAACAATGTCCTATGATCAGGAAAGCAAGATCATCATGCAACATGAACTACTTTGTATGTATGATTCAACATATGTAACTGAGTTTTTCTCTTAATCTCACATTCAAGAACCGTTTCAATTATAGCACAAAAATATAAACATTAATTATGAACATGAAAATAAAATAATACATTATTATTTTCTCTAGGGCACATTTTCAACAATTTACCACCCAACAGACCTAATAAATTATCTCAGAAAGACATGGTACATTAATTTATCAAGCGGTAAACATGGTAAGCCATCTCAAAAAGATTCTGCGCATTAATTAGCCAAGCGTTAGCTATATCAAAAAGGTCTCATTCATTAATTTGTTCAACCTTATCTTTGCTTTGGCAGTTATAACACAATTAATAGTTTGAGAGAAGATAAGCATAAGCCTCCTATATAAACCCTTGTAATCCACCCGAGTTAGGCACACACCCAAACAGCTTCGATCGGGTTCAAAGCTCACCATATCAGCACGGTAACTTGCAAAGTTTTCCACCGACCATGAGGACTCGCTGCATGTTCCTCCTAGTCCTTGCTATCACTCTCGTGGTTCTATCCCCAGGTACATTAATTCTTTCATGGAAGATATTTTCCATATAATTGTTGTATGTCTAAGCATATACTCTTACCGAGTTTAATATTAGTATAACCATGCACTCCATCCGTCCGAAAAAACTTGTCCTCAAATGAATGTGGTGCTGGATACATCCATCTGAAGGATAAGTTTGGGATAAGTTTTTTGGGACGAAGGAAGTATGTAGTTGATCCATGGCAACCTACTGATTTTTCTATCCATTAATTACCTCCACGGATGTGGCCATGAAGGTGACGGCGGGTAATTGCAGACCAATCATCGACAAGGGTGACTGTAACTTGGATGTGTGCAAATCGCGTTGCGACGAATGGAACGGGCACAATGTCAGTCATGTTGCTAGTTGTGTTCCCGACGGATGCCAATGTTATGTTTGTTTCTAATTCCCCACACAGGGTTAAAACATGATGTGACTTTGTTCCAACTAAATGTATTGGGAGTAGCTAGTTTCGACTGGCCGTCATTGCTTATCTAAAATAGTACTAGCTAATGAATCAATTTGTGTTCTGCTACTTGAGTTATATATATATGCATGTCCATGTGTCGGGAGGATTCGTACGAGCCGCTAGTAAAGAGCTCAGTTCTGTATCTACCATCAACCTATGATCTATTCATTGCGTACCCAGAAATAACATTTATTTTGTTGTCATTTTATAAATTTTCAATTAGTAGAGCTCCATTGTGTTATACAAAGATTCAATTTCTTTGAACGATACTTCTGTCAAAAACCTCAATTACTTATGTTGCCCAAACAATAGAAAAAATTGTATGTGTGTAACGTTTGTTGATCATATCACTCTCACATGATAAACACCAAATAAAAAGTGCGCACGTGGACATGGCAACAAGATGGCAATAACGGAGGACTCCCCGTCCACTAAAGCGAGACTGCTCGACAGCCTATTGGCCATGTGTCATGGTCTACCCCGCTAGCACTAACCTCGAACTTGCTTTTGCCTCTATTATTTCTAAATCAATTTTCACTTTTATGATGATTTGAGTGTCTCATTTTTATAGATTGTTTCTATATTCGATGGTGAACTAACTAAATGTTGTTCCTAATCATGCCGAGTGCATGTCGCTGAATGGGTGGTTCGGGCACTAGCAATGCTTGACTCTTAGAGCGTTGTCATGGACAAAATGTTGATGTGGCATTGCAATGAAAGAAGAAATAGAGTGAAGTTGTATCTTAGCTAAGATGCGACTCTTAACTCATTTTTTTGTGCGGTGTAATTAATGCTTTGATCTTTTGTGGCATATTTCCTTATTTTTCTCTTCCTTTCTTCTCTCCGCAACTAGGTGACACGGTTGAGATGCAAAAAGGGTCATTATAAACTAATCAAATGCAATATCACTTAGAAACGATCCCTAAGATACAATGCATTAGGGTGATATATTGTCTGTTATCTTTTCTCTACCTAGGATGCACCGTTAAGATATAATCCATCGGGAGAGCCCTAAGGTCTGAGTGTATAACTACTACGTAATTAAGAACACTCTTAATTGGGACGGTGTGAACTTATTTGAATTTGTCAACTTAACAAGTACTAGCAAATTCTGATGTGAAAGCATACTTTTAGAGTCTACTAGCAAAGTGGCCACACACAAATGTATGAGCACCATCTTTTAATCATTTTACATATTTTATTAATTAACTTCATCTATGAAGCAAGAATACATAAATTTTACAATGAATTCCGACTTCTTGCTCATTATTTATTATAATTAGTTCACCACTATAGTAAAAGAACATTTTGACTCCCACCCTCTAGCTTAAATTTGTTGGCTCTCTCTTAGCTACTTGAACTTTTAGTGTTGACCTGGTGTTGATCCCCCTACCTCCCTCCGTCTTTGGAGGAGCTGCAGGAAGGTGTGCACCTGGTTAGGACAGTACTATGTTGTAATTTATAAATGTCTGTTTTGATTAAATATACATCACTAGGAGCATTTCCTACTGTCATTTCGTGGGAAAAAAAGAACATTTCGATCCCCAAAAAAGAATTTTAATGGAAAACTATCTTTCACAAAAATGTCTGCAAGCTTTGGTTGGTTTACTTGGTCAACCATTTGACTTTTAGGAAAACTAGTATACTACCTTGGAAGAAAAGTAAGTAATAGAGTAACTATTGATCTATCAAATGCCCATCCTAATTAAGGGGAGCATGAAGTTTGTCCGCGGATTATAATGTCGTACGCAAGTCTTCTACTCCCTCCATTCGTAAATATATATAAGATGTTCTAGTAACTTTTTCAAATCCCAAAATAAATGCTGCAACTTTAGTTACATTTATTTTAGGACGAAAGGAGTATATGAAAATATTTTAGTGTGCTTGTTCATTCATTTTAGTCCGTATGCAATTCATATTAAGACGTTCAAAACAATTTATATTTGCAAATGGAGGGAGTACAAATAATTAAGTTGTGTACTACTTGATCACATCGCATAGGTGCTTCCTCAATGTCATGTTTCACGCACCGATCAGTCTATCCAAAAGTCTGAACTAGTGATGAAGGCTGGGCACTCCACGTGTAATTCGACACTCAACGGGTAACTCGTGTATTTGGTTGGCAATCACAACTTTTATCCTGCGTTGGAGCTGAGACGACCTGGCGACGTACGAATGGATAATGGAATAGTTGTAGCGATCCGGGTACGTAGCCCGAGTGCCCAACCTACGTACGTACGTACGTGTCAATGGCACACTCTGCAGTGTCCAGAATAGCTGCTATCCCCGTCCACGTGAAAAGGCGTTGTCACCTTTGATGAATATCGCCAATTATAATAAACGGTCCTATACTTGCCACTGCCAAAAGTTGCATGAGCAGCCACCGCAGAGGTATAAGGGCAACTTCACCGCGCGATCCCAAACGGACGTTCGTTTTGTCCGGTTTTTATCCCTTTGGTTAGGGAGTTGGGATCCTGTCCGGACCTGTCCTGAGATGCGGTGGTCGTGCGCCCAGCGCGCGGACGCATCCTTTTGCCCCATCCTATCCGCGTCTAGTTTAAAAAAAAGGAACGTTTCAAATGCCAAGCCCCAGTTCATGACCCCAGTTCATCACGCCGGCAACAAAGCCAGCGGCCTACACGACCATCGCCGGCAACACAGCCAGCGGCCGGCAACACAGCTGGCCTCCAAAATGAATGTTTTTTCGCCGGCACCCATGCCAGCGGCCCAGCGGGCGGGCGGCACCCATGACAGCCTCCAAAAAAAACGGCCACGCCGATCGGACGACCTAGTTCAGGCCTTCGGCTTCGAGCATCTCCTTCTGCTTGGCCTCGAACCAGGCCCTTGTCTTGTCGCTCATCTTCGACAAGTCCACGCTCATGATCGCTAGGGCCACCTTCTTTGCTTTGGTGGCGGCATTGGTGGCCTCGATGTCGAGCTGCCTCTGCCTGGCCTTGACGTTGTCGGCCTCGATGTCGAGCTGCCTTTGCCGGGTGGCCTCTTCCATGTCGAGCTGCCTTTGCCGGGCGGCCTCTTCCATGTCGAGCTGCCTTTGCCGGTCCGTCTCCTCCATGTCTATCTTCCTCTTCTTGGCCGCCTCCTCCATCTCAAGCTTCTGTCTTTGGAGATCTAGGTATTGCTTCATTTGCTCGTCCTTGCTTTGCCGCTTCTTCTCGTCCCTCACATCCTTATGTAACATCATGCCATGCAAAGTCTCATGCAAGGCCATGGATGAGGCGTCACGGATGTCGTCCACCTTGGAGTTGGTCTTGCCCCTCGGCCTCTTCAATGCCTCGCCATCCCCACCTCCGGCGAACTTGGCCGTCTTCTTACCTCTTTTCCTTTGAAGTTCACGGTATTGATCCTTGAACTTAGGGCAATTGTTGATGATCGTCCAACAATGCGTAAGAGTGAATGGCTTGTCATTGTGCCGGGCCTTGAATGCCTCCAAAGATTGAAATGCCTACCACATGATCAACAACAAGTGAACATGCAAACATATACACGGCCGAAGTCTCATGGTCGTAGCAAGGGCTACAAAGAGAAGAGCATACCATGTCTCCAACGCTGAGACCACTCACGGGCCGTGCTTCAGCGCTCTCAAATGCGGCGCAATATTTGTTGCATTCTTGTTGGATGAACAACCATCTTTTTTGAATCGAACCGATGCCACAGTTGCTTGTAATTTGGTAGGGCTCAAACATCTTCCTTCCATGGAATATTTTGTGGACTCTCGTCCAAAAAATAATGCCCTTTTGTTGCGCGCCGGTCCTTGGATCTTGGCTAATCTCCATCCAAGATTGGCAAATCAACTTGTCCTCATCTTGTGTATATGACCCGGTGCGAATGCTCTTCCGCTTCTTTTGTGCTTCCGCTCTTTGGGTGAGCTCGTCTATTAACAATGGAGCGCCACTAATATCAACATCATTGGCTTCATCTTCATCTTCACCTTCGACATAGATGTCATCGTCTTCATGCCATGAATCACCATGGTCGTAGTCAGCACGGTCGTCGGCCTCTTCATCGGGCACGTACTGGGCGCGGCCATCCTGACTTTGGGTCTCATCGGGGTCGTAAGCACGTTCATGCCCACCCTGGAAGATCACGTCCTCCATGTACTGGTTGTAGAAGGGGTCGTCCACCGTCGGCATTGAGGTTGGCATTTCATCAAACAACACGCGGGGGGCCGGCATGGTGCCCGTGAACGGTGCACGCGCCTGCTTTCTTTGCATCTCGACGGAAGGCCGCCCGCCGCTGCTGGACCCTGGTGCCACGTTGAGGTCGATGACGGCCGCGGGGCGTGGTGTGGATGGCGCGAACAAGCCCACGCCCGGCGACGCCGAGAAACGGGTCTGGCCGTCGTGCCTGGGCGGAGGAAAGACGGGTGACATGGGCGCGGCGCGCGACTGGCAGTGCGTAGGCCGGACGACCGATGAGCCTGTGCTCGCCGGGCCGACGGCCGCTGCATGGAACCCCGCCGGACGGCCCATGCCAAGCATGAGGATGGCGTGCGCTTTGTTGACGAGGTCCTCCTTCTCGTCGGCAGCGGCCTTGCGCCGCGCGGCCTCCAGCTCCTCGCGCTGGGCGGTGAACTTGGCCGCGGCGGCATTCATCTTGACGGCCGCTCTCCGTTTCCTCCTCTTCACCGATTCCGCGTTCAACTTGGCGATCTCCTCCGACGTGTACTCCGACCGCGGCTTCTTTGCCGCCTTCTTCCTCACCTTCGCGGTCGGCTCGACGGCCAGGCAGCCGGAACTCGGCCGAGCGTCGGCCATGGACGGGGGGAGGGGGGCGGGAGGGACGTGGGAAGGTTTGGGGGAGATGGCGTCAAATGGCCGTCGGGGGGTTTTTGGTTTCTCCCACCGACAGGCGAGCCAAGAGAGGACAAGCGCGCGCGTTCCGCCCGTCCGCGCGCTGTCCGTTTCACCCCAAAACCGGCGCAAGTTTGGGCCGGGGATGGGTCGAAAGCGGACACAAAGCGGACAAAAGTCTGTTTGCTCCTGCGCGCTGGGCCGCCTTTTTTGTCCCTTTTACCCCAAACGGACGGGGGCGGACAGGATAGGGTCGCGCGGTGAAGTTGGCCTAAGAGCATTTATGACCGGACGCTTCAAACCATCTCTCATACTTCTTTTATCCGAAAATACTTGTCATCAAAATAAATAAATATAAATGTATCTGGATGTATTTTTGATGACAAGTATTTTCGAACGAAGAGAGTACTACATGCACGGACACACCCGGTCAGTGACCGGACAGAAGAAAGAAGAAAAAACGCGACCCAATCGAAACCCCTCATATCATTCCTATATGCAGGTGCCAGCCCTTATTTCTGTTTCTTCATCTTCACCAATCATGTACTCCCTCCGTTCAGAAATACTTGTCGGAGAAATGCATAAAAATAAATGTATCTAGAATCAAAATATGTCTAGATACATCCGTTCCTTCGACAAGTATTTCCGGACGAAGGGAGTATAAGTGACCGGACATACGAAGAGAAAATGAGTAGCGTGACACTGTTCCGGGATTCTTAAAGGGTCTGATAAACTCGTTGTCACCTTGAAATGTCTAGCTCCCGGCAAAACCCACTATGCGGTCGGTGGCACCTAGCTGAATCCCGCAGGCTCGCAACGTCTACTTGAGGCCGGGGGCGCACGAGCCTGACGCAGAACGTACGGACGCACTGGTGCAGCAGTGCTATACCACTGTGACTGTGAGCGACTGAAATGGTTACGTGTGTTGTACTGTGTGTACAGTGTACCTGCCTGATTCGAATGGAATATGTACTGTACAAGCGGGCGGGGTACGTACCGTATGGCCATAAACCATACCAAGGGACGCGTCGATCGAAATACACCATACGGTTTGAATCAGGCAGGAGGGTTAGAGTTAGTTTGGGTTAGTTTGGACTCAATTAACTCAAAAGTATCCAAACAGGAGGGTTAGTTTGGGGTAGATACATCTAATCCATCCAAAAAACTAACCCACCCAAGAGGTGTTTATTTGGGTTAGTTCTTCTCGAGACTACTAAAAAACATATTTTTCTCTCGCTCTTTCCATAGCAGACCCCTCTTCACTTCCTCGAAGCTTCTCGTCCTCTCCCTTCCTCCCTCTCGCATCTTTCATGAAGGCGCCTCGCTATATCCGTGCTTCATCTAACCCTGCCATCCAAACATCTTTTTGCTTAGAGTTAGTTCAGGGTTAATTCAGAGTTAGTTCAGACTTAGAATCTAACTCTAACCTCTAACTGAGTTAGAGTATCCAAACAGGGCCACGGTGTAGCTTGGACTTTCTTTTTTGCTAGTGTATGGGGCTGGCACCTGCACTCCTGCAGCATGCATGGCTGCATCACTGGTAGAAAAAGGGCCTATAGTCCCGGTTCGTATCCAGAACCGGGACTAAAGTGTTGGTACTAATACCTTCCCCCTTTAGTCCCGGTTCAATCCAGAACCGGGACTAAAGGCCCTCCACGTGGGCAGTGCGCAGAGCCCAGTCAGGAGACCCTTTGGTCCCGGTTGGTGGCACCAACCGGGACCAATAGGCATCCACGCGTCAGCATTTCTGTGGCTGGGGTT
>NC_057803.1:596854061-596903647 GCF_018294505.1 Triticum aestivum | reverse complement strand
AAAGGGGGGGGGGGGTTGGGGGTTTTGGGGGGTTAATTTAGGTGTTTCATATATTGTGTTAGCTAGCTATAATTAATATAGAGAAGTGTCCTCTCTTATGTCCGTGCTTGGTCGACGCTACGTACTATACATACGTATAGAGAGGACTAGACACGCTGGCTAGCTAGTAAAGCAAACGAAGGAAACAAAAGATCGTCATGAACATATATGCATACAGAGAGAAGTGATATCGACCACCTCTCCTTCTCCGAGAGATTGGTCGAACAACAAGTTCTCGTATATCTATCTGACACTACCGGCTACATATATACAATAATTATCTCTTACAAATATAATCATACGGACTCAGGGTCCACATAGAATTCTCCGTCTTCAGGGATCACGTGGTCAAGAAAGAATGCCGCCAATTCCTCTTGAATTGCTCGCATGCGAGCTGGTGCTAGGAGTTCATCCCGCTTCCGAAACATCTAATTTGAAAAAGGAGGTCAATACATATATATATATATGAATGAATGAAACTCAACACAAATGATGGTAATAAAATAAAATTGTGAATGTTGTTATTTACGTACTTCATATTGTTCGTTAGAGTACCCGCCCCGCTCACACGTCGTGTGGCGGATGGACTCGCAGATGTAGTATCCACAGAAATCATTCCCTTGTTCCTGCCACAACCACTTTACAAGAAATAGAGGTCAATCAAACTGATAAGCAAGAATACTAAATGGTATTGATGAAACTAGCGCTTGAATCACTAGGAGATGCGCGGAACATGCTACTATATTACTTACTTTCGGGTGTCTAAATTCCAGCTCCTTCGGCAGTCCCGGAACTTTTTTGGTGAATTTTCTCCAAACCCTGCCGGACAAAGAAAACAATTACTTGATATCAGAAAATGAACAAAGTTGCTGATATGGTGGATAATGATCGATTTAACTTACTTCTTGAGGATTTCAGTCATGTCTGCATAGTCCTGGGGATCTTTTCGTTTTGAGTCTAAGACAGTTACTAGTCCTTGCTCAAGCTTAATCTCTAGGAGAATATAGTGAAAACTGCACACGCATGCATAACTCATGAATTACATTACTATAACCTTGACTAATATATAAGGGAAACCGAATACTCACAAGACAGTAACACTCACTTGAAGTTGTAAGGAAAGAGTATTATATCTTTGTTTTAATTTATTACGAACGATTGTAGCAAGTTGGCCTCGGTAGCTGCGGCATGAAGTTTAACCTGAGTTGCATCTATGAGATATGTGTTAATGAACCCAATATCACCGACTTGTCTTTTCTTCAATTCGATGATCTTCAATCTGCATAATATAGTGAGGATGATTATAAATACATGCAATGAAAGAGCTAAGCTATATAGAGAAACTTAATGACAGAAGTAGTACTACTTACAGACAGTAGCAGGCGACCGTTGTTTTATCGAGGGCCAATTGATTGAAAAACTGATAGAACTCCTCAAATGGAACAGGCAACAGATCAATTCCAACGAGGTCATGCTCCTTTTTAACTTTCACATACAAAGTACTCCTCCCCCCAGAGTCTCTGCAGATTTTCAAGTACCAATCATGCAATCTTCGCATCATCGTTGATAGAGATCTTTCATCTTTGACGAGAGGCTTCCCGTACTCGTATCTTTGTATCTGCATGTCCATGGGTTCATAATGTACTTCGTCGGGCAGGTAATCTGCAAGATTGCTATAACCGGGCACCATCCTCGGATCATTAGCGACGTTGTGGCTAGGCACCTTGAGCGGGGGGCATGATTGCTTCGCTTGTTTGCCGAGCTGGGCAATTTGTTTCCCAGCTCGTCGTTCTTTCAGCCTTTGATCACTGACAGTACTTCCCGACCGCTCCGCTTCGGCAAATTCCTTTCCAATAATGCGGTCATAGTTTCCTTTCGGCGGATCAGACTTCGGTGGTTTTGTCAGGGCAGCCAGAGTGCGCTTCACTTTCACCCGATCTACCTTCTCCTCCGGAGGTGGATGTTTCTTTGCTTTCACCCCTTCAAAGAATTTCCTCACTTCTTCTCGCGCGATCTCGGCGTTCTCCTCCTGGGTCCTCTCGTATGGTAACTTCTCTGGAGTCTTCAGAGAAGAACCGAATCTGTATGTCCTCCCGCCTCTGGTTGTACTGCTAGACACCGACCGAGCAGACGAAGTGGTTGTCTTCTTTACTTGCTTAAGAGGCGGAGGAGAAGGACTACGACGCGCCGGAGCAGCTGGAGCGGCGGCAGGTCTCTTCCGCCCTTGCTGACGAGGCGGAGAAGGAGGAGGCTGACTGCTCGGGCGCGTCGGCGCAGGCGGAGACGGAGGCGGAGTGCCGCCACGCGCCGGAGAAGGAGCCGGCTGAGGGCCCTGATCGTCACTCGCCGGAGGAGGAAGCAGTGGAGGAGGCGGAGTGCCCTGACTCGCCGGAGGAGGAGGAGGAGGCGGAGGCATCCAGTTCGGAAGGTTGATGAGCTCCTTCCGCCATAGGCATGGAGTCTTCAGAGCAGACCCCAGCCGAGTCTCCCCTTCACCGGTAGGGTGGTCAAGCTGGAGGTCCTCAAATCCCTCCGTTATCTCATCCACCATCACCCTAGCATATCCTTCTGGAATCGGCCGACAGTGAAAAGTTGCGCCGGGTTTAGTAGGATAAACAGAGCCAACAGCCGCCTTGACCTTCAAATTCATCCATTGCGTCATAAGGTGGCAATTTTGAGACTCCGTTATAGCATCCACGGGATAGCTGGCAGGAGCCGTCAAGGCATGCTCCGGCTGAAGCAGCTCGGTGGAAGCCACACTGCTTCTGCGCTGAGATGGCGGGGTAGCTTCGGGGGAGGCTTCGGCAGTACGTTTACTGCGATTTGCTTCTCGTTCCTCTATCGCTTGTACCCTTGCGTGCAGCGCCTGCAGTTCGGTCTGCTGCACTTTTTTCCTTCTCTCATGGGATTTGTAACCGCCTGCGTCCGGAAACCCAACCTTCCACGGAACGGAGCCTGGCGTGCCTCGTGTCCGTCCAGGGTGCTCAGGATTCCCGAGGGACATTGTGAGCTCGTCGTGCTCTCTGTCTGGAAAGAACGTCCCTTCCTGCGCTGCTTCGATATACTGCTTAAGCTTACGTACTGGTATGTCCATTTGTTCGTTCGTCCAAATGCACTTCCCTGTTACAGGGTCCAAGGTTCCGCCAACCCCGAAGAACCAAGTCCGGCAACGGTCTGGCCAGTTATTTGTCTCTGGTTCGATCCCTTTATGAACCAGATCATTCTCAACCTTGGACCACTTAGACCGGGCTACGAGGTAGCCACCTGACCCCGTGCGATGGTGAAGCTTCTTCTTCGCAGCATTTTGCTTGTTTGTCGCCGACATCTTCTGACTCTTTTCCGATGTCTTGTGGGCCACAAATGCGGGCCAGTGATCTCTGATCTTCTCATATCTGCCCTTGAATTCTGGTGTCTCATTATTTTCGACAAACTTATTATTCAGCTCTTTCTTCCACCTCCTGAATAGTTCTGCCATCCTCTTCAAAGCAAAAGACTTGATTAATTTCTCTTTAATTGGGTTCTCTGGATTATCCTCTGGCGGTAGGGTGAAATTTGACTTCAGCTCAGTCCAAAGATCATTTTTCTGCATATCATTGACATAAGACACCTCAGGGTCTTCTGTAGCCGGCTTAAACCATTGCTGGATGCTTATCGGGATCTTGTCCCTAACCAGAACCCCGCACTGAGCAACAAATGCGCTCTTTGTCCGGAGGGGTTCAATAGGTTGGCCGTCGGGCACGATTGCTGTGATCTCAAGCTTTTCATCCGAGCTCAACTTTTTCTTCGGGCCTCGTCTCTTTACCGAAGTTGTGCTCGATCCGGAGGGCTAGAAAAAAGAACAAAGACTTAATTAATATGTGTACATACCAAAACAATGAATGCATCAATCAGCTAGTCAGCATAGGCTTAACTAATATATATATACATGGCCGGACTCGGTTCGGTCACCGGAGCCGTCCTCATGTTCTTCTTCTTACACCGGCATTAGGTCACCGTAGCCAGCTTGTTCACCCTCTCCTTCCAGACCATCGGTTTCGTTGAGATAGTACGAGACGGCATCACTTCCTTCTGCGATTATCTCCCTTAACAACGCTTCTTGTGTTGCTTCGTCTAGGGCGGTGTCCATAGTTTCTACAAATATTTACAACATGGCAATTATTATTCAAACATGACACATGGATGTATTAGTGCCAAACGTAGAACTAGCTACCTGATCATAGTAAGCTATCGGGAGGGGGTATATATCGACAACGACGACACTACATCTATGTCCCTCGACGACCCTCGTTCCCGATAAAAAAAGAGGAAGAAGAAGAAAAAAAGAGGAGAAGAAAGAATAGAGGAGAAGAACCCTCGAACCCTCGACCCCTAGACGACCCTCTTCTTCCTCTCATGTTCGAGAGGATCGCCGAGGGGTCGGGAGGTTGCCTAGTGTCAAAGGATTCAACAAAACCATGTCTTCATCATTAGGCGAAAATAACATGTGCATGATGGTACGAAGCTCTTCAAAGTTGTTCTGGAACGGAGTCCCAGATAGGATAATTCGCTTTTTGGTACAAAGTTCAGAAAGAGCCTTCCGAATATCGCTATTTGGAAGGCCTTTGCTGAATTCGTACCAAAAGGCGGATTATTCTATCCGGGACTCCATTCCAAAACAACTTTGCAGAACTTCGTACCAACATGCCCTAGTTACTTCCAGCTAATGATGAAGGCATGGATTTCTTCAATACTTTGACACTAGGAGAAGAAGAGGAAGTCTTCTCCACTATTCCTTTCTTCTTCTCCTCTTCTTTTTCTTCTTTTTTCTTCTTCTTATTTATTTCTCCTCTTCTTTTCGGTAGAGGAAACCCTAAATAGAAAGTATCGTGGGTGTGAGATACATGTGGCCGTCGGTGTCGGACACTACATCCACGTCCCACAAGTGACGTGGGCGTCGAAGCCCGCGCCACTTGTGGGATGTGGATGTAGTGTCCGACACCGACGATACATGTATCTCACACCGACGATACTTTATATTTAGGGTTTCTCCTCTACCACTCGGCGACCCTCGACGACCCTCGTTCCCGATAAAATAAAGAGGAAGAAGAACAAGAAAAAAGAAAAAAAGAAAGAATAGAGGAGAAGACTTCCTCTTCTTCCTCTCCTCTTCTTCTCCCTCTTCTTCCCCTTCTTCCTCGCCTCTCTCATGAATCCGACGTTCTCGACCCCCCCCCCATGTGTCGAAGAAAAAAAAGAAGAAAAAAAAGAGGAGAAGAAGAAAGGAATAGAGGAGAAAAGAGAAAATAGAATATATATTCTAATTTTCTCTTCTTCTCCTCTATTCTTTTCTTCTTCTCCTCTTCCTTTTCTTCCTCTCCTCGTCTTCTCCTTCTTCTTCTTCTCCTCTTTCTCTACTTATTTTCCTTTTCCTTATTTTACTTTTTCCTCTCCATTAACATAAAATGCACTAACCTAAAATGCAACAAACATAAAATGCACTAAAGAGGCTCAACTAACCTAAAATCAGTGATAAAATGCACTAACCTAAAATCGATATCTACTAACAACTTAAAAAAATTAATACATATATGAAAAAATGCATATATGAAAAAAAACATCATCACATATATCATCAACAGAAAAAAAATATCATCATATCATCAACAGAAAAAAACATCATCATATCATCAAACAGGAAAAAAACATCATCAACATCATCATATCATCAACCTAGGGCCGGCGCCGGCGCGGGGCGACGACGGGGCGGGGCGGCGACGGGCTCGGGGCGGCGACGGGGCGGGGCGATGGCGGCGGGCTCGGGGCGGCGACGGGGCGGGGCGACGGCGGCGGGCGCGGGGCGACGACGGGCTCGGGGCGACGGCGCGGGGCGACGACGTACGGGCTCGGGGCGACGGCGGGGCGGGGCGACGGCGGCGGGCGCGGGGCGACGACGGGCTCGGGGCGGCGACGACGACGACGACGGGCTCAGGGCGGCGTCGGGGCGAATGGGAGCGGTTGGCCAAAATTTCGCAAGTGTTGGCTTATATAGCCAGAGCAATGGTCCCGGTTCGCGGCATGAACCGTGACCCATGCCCCCCTTTGGTCCCGGTTGGTGCCACGAACCGGGACCAAAGGCCAATTTTCGGCAGCCCAAAGGGCGGGAAGCGAAGGCCGTTGGTCCCGGTTGGTGGCACCAACCGGGACTAAAGGGGGGCAATGGTCACGGTTGGTGCCACGAACCGTGACCAATGCCCTTGTGCGCCCCGCGCCCAAAATTTTAGTCCCACATCGCTAGCTGAAGGGCGCCGGCATTGGTTTATAAGCGCTGCTCTGCCTCCCCATTTGAGCTCCTCTCTAATGCAGGCTTTCGGGCCTAAACTTGCTACTGCCTGTGGGCCTATTGGGCCTCTGCGGGCCTGAATCCTGGCCCATGTAGGGTTTCTAGTCGTATTCAGGCCGTGGAGGCCCAGTAGGTGGCATTTTTTGGTTTTTTCTTTTTTATTTCTACATTTTTTTGGTTTTTTATTTTTTTATTTCTACTTAAAACTAAATACTTAAAGTTTTTTAGTGATTTCTTTTTGCTTTTAGGTCACAAAAATTATAAACTTTCTGTTAGTGCCATTAGTTTTAAATTTTGAATAGTTTAAATTTGAATTTTTAAAAATTTGTGTGAATCACTAGTTTATGAATAACTTTACTATAAAAATAGAATTTTTTTCTATTTATTTTTTATTTATACTTACAACTAAATACTTATAGTTTTTTAGTGATTTCTTTTTGATTTTAGGTCACAAAAATTATAAACTTTCTGTTGGTGCCATTAGTTTTAAAATTTTGAATAGTTTAAATTGGAATTTTATAAAATTTGTGTGAATCACTAGTTTATGATTGTGTTCATCGACATACGGGGTCACCAAAGTAGAGTTCTGTAGAACTGTGTAGTGTGCTTGAGACCAAGAATATCCGTCCCTGCATATTATTGAGTCTCTTTCAAGAGTGCCTTTTCCAGTCAGTCTCCCCTCATACCGCGATTTAGGGAGACCTATCTTGTTAAGGCCAGGAATGAAGTCAACACAAAACCCGATAACATCCTCTGTTTGATAGCCCATGGAGATGCTTCCTTCTGGCCTAGCGCGGTTACGGACATATTTCCTTAGGACTCCCATGAACCTCTCAAAGGAGAACATATTGTGTAGAAATACGGGCCCCAGGATGACAATCTCGTCGACTAGATGAATTAGGACATGCGTCATGATATTGAAGAAGGATGGTGGGAACACCAGCTCGAAACTGACAAGACACTGCACCACATCACTCCTTAGCCTTGGTACGATTTCTGGATCGATCACCTTCTGAGAGATTGCATTGAGGAATGCACATAGCTTCACAATGGCTAATCGGACGTTTTCCGGTAGAAGCCCCCTCAATGCAACCGGAAGCAGTTGCGTCATAATCACGTGGCAGTCATGAGACTTTAGGTTCTGAAACTGTTTCTCTGGCATATTTATTATTCCTTTTATATTCGACGAGAAGCCAGTCGTGACCTTCGTACTGAGCAGGCATTCAAAGAAGATTTTTTTCTCTTCTTTCATAAGAGCGTAGCTGGCAGGATCTTTATACTACTTCGGAGGCATGCCGTCTTTTTCGTGCAAACGTTGCAGGTCCTCCCATGCCTCAGGTGTATCTTTTGTCTTCCCATACACGCCCAAGAAGCCTAGTAGGTTCACGCAAAGGTTCTTCGTCACGTGCATCACGTCGATTGAGGAGCGGACCTCTAGGTCTTTCCAGTAGGGTAGGTCCCAAAATATAGATTTCTTCTTCCACATGGGTGCGTGTCCCTCAGTGTCATTCGGAACAGCTAGTCCACCGGGACCCTTTTCAAAGATTACGTAGTGTAAATCATTGACCATAGCAAGTACGTGATCACTGGTGCGCATGGCGGGCTTCTTCCGGTGATCTGCCTCGCCTTTGAAATGCTTGCCTTTTTTTCGACATTGATGGTTGGTCGGAAGAAATCGACGATGGCCCAGGTACACATTCTTCCTGCATTTGTCTAGGTATATACTTTCAGTGTCATCTAAACAGTGCGTGCATGCGTGGTATCCTTTGTTTGTCTGTCCTGAAAGGTTACCGAGAGCGGGACAATCGTTGATGGTCACGAACAGCAACGCCTTAAGGTTAAATTCCTCCTGTCTGTGCTCATCCCACGTACGTACACCGTTTCCATTCCACAGCTGTAAAAGTTCTTCAACTAATGGCCTTAGGTACACATCAATTTCGTTGCCGGGTTGCTTAGGGCCTTGGATGAGAACTGGCATCATAATGAACTTCTGCTTCATGCACATCCAAGGAGGAAGGTTATACATACATAGAGTCACGGGCCAGGTGCTGTGATTGCTGATCTGCTTCCTGAAAGGATTAATGCCATCCGCGCTTAAAGCAAACCATACATTCCTTGGGTCCTTTGCAAACTCATCCCAGTACTTTCTCTCGATTTTTCTCCACCGCGACCCGTCAGCGGGTGCTCTCAACTTCCCATCTTTCTTTCGGTTCTCACTGTGCCATCGCATCAACTTGGCATGCTCTTCGTTTCTGAACAGACGTTTCAACCGTGGTATTATAGGAGCATACCACATCACCTTCGCAGGAACCCTCTTCCTGAGGGGCTCGCCGTCAACATCGCCAGGGTCATCTCGTCTGATCTTATACCGTAACGCACCGCATACCGGGCATGCGTTCAGATCCTTGTATGCACCGCGGTAGAGGATGCAGTCATTAGGGCATGCATGTATCTTCTCCACCTCCAATCCTAGAGGGCATACGACCTTCTTTGCTGCGTACGTACTGTCGGGCAATTCGTTATCCTTTGGAAGCTTCTTCTTTAATATTTTCAGTAGCTTCTCAAATCCTTTGTCAGCCACAGCATTCTCTGCCTTCCACTGCAGCAATTCCAGTACGGTACCGAGCTTTGTGTTGCCATCTTCGCAATTGGGGTATAACCCTTTTTTGTGATCCTCTAACATGCGATCGAACTTCAGCTTCTCCTTTTGACTAATGCATTGCGTCCTTGCATCGACAATGACCCGGCGGAGATCATCATCATCGGGCACATCGTGTGGTTCCTCTTGATCTTCAGCAGCTTCACCCGTGGCAGCATCATTGGGCACATCGTCTGGTTCCTCTTGATCTTCACCAGCTCCCCCGTTGCAGCATCACCGTATTCAGGGGGCACATAGTTGTCATTGTACTCTTCTTCTTCGCCGTCTTCCATCATAACCCCTATTTCTCCGTGCCTCGTCCAAACATTATAGTGTGGCATGAAACCCTTGTAAAGCAGGTGGGAGTGAAGGATTTTCCGGTTAGAGTAAGACCTCGTATTCCCACATTCAGTGCATGGACAACACATAAAACCATTCTGCTTGTTTGCCTCAGCCGCATCGAGAAACTCATGCACGCCCTTAATGTACTCGCGGGTGTGTCTGTCACCGTACATCCATTGCCGGTTCATCTGCGTGCATTATATATAATTAAGTGTCCAAATTAATAAAAGTTCATCATCACATTAAAACCAAAGTGCATACATAGTTCTCATCTAATAACATATAGCTCTCCAGAGCATCTAATTAATTAAACCATACATTGAAACTATGTAAAACATTTCAATGCGAAAACAAATGCGATCATAATCGCAACCAAGGTAACAATTGATCCAACGGCATAATGATACCAAGCCTCGGTATGAATGACATATTTTCTAATCTTTCTAATCTTCAAGCGCATTGCATCCATCTTGATCTTGTGATCATCGACGACATCCGCAACATGCAACTCCAATATCATCTTCTCCTCCTCAATTTTTTTATTTTTTCCTTCAACAAATTGTTTTCTTCTTCAACTAAATTTAACCTCTCGACAAGGTCGGTTGGTATTTCCGCTTCACATACATCCTAGATAAATAAAATCTATGTCACGTTGGTCGGCATAATTTTCATAAACAATAAATGAACCAATAGTTATAAAAATAATATACATACCAAATCCGAATCATAGACAGGACGAGGGCCGACGGGGGCGGATACCAAAACCATCGCACTATATAAGATGCAATAAAAATGTAAGAAAATGATACAAGTATCTATCTAAACATACAAGTAAGAATATTTTTCCTTTCAGAAAGAAGATAAGAACAAGAGGCTCACCACGGTGGTGTCGGTGATGAGATCGGCGCGGTGATCGACGGCGGTGAAGACAGGGACGGGGCGTGACGGACCGCTAAATCTAGACAAATCTCGAGGAAAATGGAGCTTGGAGGTCGAGCTTCGAGAGGAGAAAGCTTAAGTAGTGTGGCTCGGGCATTCCATCGAACACCTCATGTGCATAAGAGGTGAGCTAGAGCACCACAAAGCCCTCTCCCCCTCGGCTAGAGAAAAACAGAGCACTGGGGTGCTCTGCTCGCGAGCGAGGGGTATATATAGGCACCTCATTGGTCCCGGTTGGTGACATGAACCGGGACTAAAGGGGAGCCTTTGGTCCCGGTTCAAGCTACCAACCGGGATCAACGGTAGTGAGCCAGGAGAGAGGCCCATTGATCCCGGTTCATCCCACCAACCGGGACCAAAAGGTTCAGACGAACCGAAACCAATGGCCCACGTGGCCCGGCCGGCCTCCTGGGCTCACGAACTGGGACCAATGCCCACATTGGTCCTGGTTCTAGACTGAACCGGGACTAATGAGCTGATACGGCCTGAACCATATCCCTGTTTTCTACTTAGTGCATGATGCTGACTCACACTCACCAGCTCGTGCATGTCATGTGCGCGCCGCAACCGCCTCCGATTTGGATCTGCATGCGAGCCCGAGATCACCAAACGCATGGCATGCATGATGCGGCGCTTGGTCTGGTCGTCTCTCCATCGATCCGGTCGTTTGCTTAAATCGTTTTCTTGTTAATTTAATATACTCTACTATGTAATTGACTATATAATTACTAGTAGACGATAATTAAGCCCATGTTGTCTTGTCTACCCTCTCTATTTTATTACAAATGAACAAAGCCGTACAAGTTGCACAGTGATCACACATGTACTACGTGCCGGACACTGGACATCTCTCCATCTTCCTCTTATCTTTCTTTCTTGTTTTTTGCAAAAAAATCTCTCCGTCCTCCTCAACGGCACAAATATACTGACCAGAAACCAGAAAAACGCCATGGATTCACTTGTTTTCCGTACCTCGTCTGCCGTGTTTAGCTTTATCGTTTCGTTACCGTTAACTAATACGCAGGTTGAAGCCAAATGGTGTCGTCCTTGACGACAGATTCTTCTCTGTAACTCAAGCCAGGTCGGTGCTCTTCCACCCTTCCTCTGTTAATGAAATACACAGCTCTCGTGCGCACTTCAAAAAAAATAGTCAGGAGACTTAATGGTCACTGACATGTGGGCCCTCTAACAGGCTAGAGAGCGAAAACGAACACATCTGTCCTTTTTTTTTACACTTTAGCGAAAAATGAACCCGACCTCCCCCCCCCCACCCCCCCCAAAAAAAATAACAAGATGGCCAGCACTGGCACCCGCTTGTTAGGACTCGGGACCGCACCCGCTTGCTAGGACTCGGGACCGCAACCGCCTTGGGCTTCTGCTGGACGTGCTTCTGGCTGCAGCGCGACGTCTCTGCGCGGCGTAGGGATGCTTGTTTGGTTGCCACTCGGTGGCTTTGCTTTCTCTTTCTTTTATGCTTCTTGGGCATGATTGCATTGCCCCAGCCGTCTTCTTAGTTTGGGTGCTTGAATGCTTTGGTTGTATGGATCTGTGCTTTATGTATAAAGCGGAGCGAAAGCCTATTTCGAGAGAGCATGACGCCCAATCTAGCATGGCGCCTTGGCTGGGGCGCCATGCTAAGTGATGCTAGCATGGCGTCTCAGCCTCCGTCATTATGCAAAAGTGGGTCATTTTGTGAAAATCTTTTGAATTTTGCTCATTTGTATCAAATTTAAAAAAAAGGACCAGCTTTGTCAATTTTCACGGGCCTGGACGCAATGTGTGAACTGCAGCAGTGAGTACTGTACTACTAGCACAGTGATGCTAATCATCAACCATACATATTCTGTTTTTGCAAACAAATTTTGATCGACCGGCTGTGAATTCTCTGTCAAAACTGAAACCGATGCCTTACCTGGTGTGCTAGTGAGTTGTTCATTTCAGCTGATCAGCATTAGAATGGAAGAAACTAAACTCAACAACCGATGTAACTCTGCATCCCGGCCACCAGAATGTAGCAACAGATCCCTGCGGAGCAAGCAATATATCATCAGTGAAACAGACTTGTAACGTTCAACCACTAGTTATTCTCAAATAATATCTATCACTCATAACAGAAAAAAATTAATTTCACAACTGTGGAGATTGTGTCAAAAGCTCCAAGACAGAACCATCTCAGCATTATTAGACAAATTAAACCAACATTTTGAAACAGAGAACAATAATAATAGGTAATTTGCCTTCAAGGGCTAAAATACCCGTGGACTACATCTGGTCTACGTGAGGGCTACGTGAGGGCTAAAATTAATATTAGCTCATAGACTACGTGAGGGCTACGTGAACAAATTAAACCAACATTTTGAAACAGACAAATTAATATTAGCAGTCTTTGGCTACATCTGGTCTACGTGAGGGCTAAAATACCCGTGGACTTACGAGGGGCTTATCAAGTAGGATAGCTTCAACGTCTGCTTTTTAGCTCATAGCCATACTTTTAGACATGCGTGCGCTAGCTAGTTACTAAAAAATCGAACTCATCGAATTCTTGCAGTGCAAGCCTCAAGCAAGGGGTTATGCGTCATCTTACTAACTGAGACTTCCTTCCGCCCAAAATAATTGACACTTGTTTTACTTTCCAGTCTTTACGGCATCAAATGGTACTTCCATGCTAGTAAAAGTAAAAATGGCGCTGGTGTTAAAAGCAGTTTTTATGGTGAATTCATGCCATTTTGATTCCGTGCTTGATATGTAGTCATTTCCATCGTTCTTTGGGAGAGAACAATGGACGCTCGTTGGCGCGTGCGATACGCGGCGGACTTGACGACCGCCTGCACCATCCATCTTCACGACGGCGAGCTCCTCCTCCGTCGACACGCCCTCCGCCTTGTGCTCTTCAACGACAAGGGCGACGTAATCGACGCCAAGGCTCTCCGGGAGCACGAGTCGGTCGACATACGGGATATTGTTTCATTGCCGTGTTTTTTTTGCGAGGGTTGTTGACAGGATTCCGGTGAAGCCCTGAGAGGTTCCCCGACGTGATGGTGCTGATCCGGTCAAGGGTACTGCGGCGGTGCACGGATCCAGTCCTGCGGTACACGGCACGGGCTGGGTACACCGCATCATCCCCGACCCGTTGTGTGCGGGACCCAGAAGGGGGAAGATGCCGCCAATGGCGGATGGCGACCACGTGGACGGCGATCCCGGACTCCATCCGCATCGCACCGGCCCGAGGGGGAGTATAAAATCCCCATCCCACGCTCCCCTTGACCTAGACGCCGCTCTCGCTCACCTGTGGGCGGCGCCGCACAACCCTAAATCCAGATCTGACTCCTCTCCTTCCTTCTCCTGGTGACGAGGGAAAATTGGTGGCGACCACAGATCCTTCGCCGAGGTCGTTGCAACCCCTCCTCGGCCACCTGATCCCATGGACAAGGCGGAGCATGGCTACCGCGGCGACCACCGCGAGGGGTTCGGAGCTGGGCGCGCAGGCCGCGGCGCGGGTCGATTCGGATGCGGTGGCGGGCGTTTCGACCGCGGCGTGGGCAGATTTGATCGCGGCGGTGGTCGCTTCTCGTGGTGGAGGGACGGCACCAACAACAACACCGACAAGTCCGGTACATCCGATGCCTCCGAGGCCCCTCGTTGGGACGCCGCAGTGGCGGCGGCGGAGCAGCATAGCTCCAGCCCGGGGGGCGTTTGAGTGGAGAAGAACAAGGTCCCAGTGGATTCAGGCGGAGGGAGCAGTGATACGTCTCCAACGTATCTATAATTTTTTATTGTTCCATGCTATTATATATTCTATTTTGGATGTTCAATGGGCTTATTTATACACTTTTATATTATTTTTGGGACTAACCTATTAACCGGAGGTCCAGTCCAAATTGCTGTTTTTTTGCCTATTTCAGTGTTTCGCAGAAAAAGAATATCAAACGGAGTCCAAACAGAATGAAACATTCGGGAGCGTGACTTTTGGAACAAACGTGATCCAGATGACTTGGAGTGGATGTCAAACAATCAACGAGGAGGCCACGAGGCAGGCGGCGCGCCCTCCACCCTCGTGGACCCCTCGTGGCTCCACCGAACTACTTCCTCCTCCTATATATACCTACGTATCCTGAAAACATCAGATGGCACCACGAAAACCTAATTCCACCGCCGCAACCTTCTGTACCCATGAGATCCCATCTTGGGGTCTTTTCCGGCGCTCCGCCAGAGGGGGCATTGATCACGAAGGGCTTCTACATCAACACCATAGTCTCTCCGATGATGTCTGAGTAGTTTATCTCAGACCTTCGGGTCCATGGTTATTAGCTAGATGGCTTCTTCTCTCTCTTTAGATCTCAATACAAAGTTCTCCTCGATTCTGTTGGAGATCTATTCGATGAAATCTTCTTTTGCGGTGTGTTTGTCGAGGGTTTATGATCAAGATTATCTATGAACAATATTTGAATCTTCTCTGAATTCTTTTATGTATGATTGGTTATCTTTGCAAGTCTCTTCGGATTATCAGTTTGGTTTGGCCTACTAGATTGATCTTTCTTGCAATGGGGAAGTGCTTAGCTTTGGGTTCAATCTTTCGGTGCTCGATCCCAGTGACAGTAGGGGAAACGACATGTATTGTATTGTTGCCATCGAGGATAAAAAGATGGGGTTTATATCATATTGCATGAGTTTATCCCTCTACATCATGTTATCTTGCTTAAAGCGTTACTCCGTTCTTGTGAACTTAATACTCTAGATGCATGCTGGATAGCGGTCAATGTGTAGAGTAATAATAGTAGATGCAGGCAGGAGTCGGTCTACTTGTCACGGACGTGATGCCTATATACATGATCATACCTAGATATTCTCATAACTATGCTCAATTCTATCAATTGCTCGTCAGTAATTTGTTTACCCACCGTAATACTTATGCTATCTTGAGAGAAGCCACTAGTGAAACCTATGGCCCCGGGTCTATTTTCCATCATACAAGTTTCCAATCTATTTTATTTTGCAATCTTTACTTTCAATCTATATCATAAAAATACCAAAAATATTTATCTTATTATTATCATCTCTATCAGATCTCACTCTTACAAGTGGCCGTGAAGGGATTGACAACCCCTTTATCACGTTGGTTGCGAGATTCTTATTTGTTTGTGTATGTACGAGGTGACTCGCGCGTGGTCTCCTACTGGATTGATACCTTGGTTCTCAAAAACTGAGGGAAATACTTACGCTACTTTGCTGCATCACCCTTTCCTCTTCAAGGGAAAACCAACGCATTCTCAAATATCTATGTCAATTTGATGGGCATAATTTGTCATAAACACGAAATACAACAAAATAGTTATAAAATAAAATATACCACATCTGAATCATAACCCGAATGAGGGCTGGTGGTGATGGATATCAAAACCATGGCACTAGGAATAACAAACAACGTACGGGTAAAAAAATTATACAAGTAACTATATATCTAAATCACACAAACATGATTTTTTAATATAAAAAGATAAGAACAAGAGGTGAGCCCCGCCTAAATCCCGCTCAGGCGTCTTATTGCTATCTAACGCTCCGTTTTCCAGTTCTAGAATTTCGGCTAAGTCTTGAGTCCCTGTTAATTGTATGCATCCTTCATCATGTCACATCTTCTTGCTCGGTGCTCCAATTCGTGCATATGATAGATCAAAATGTTCATCAGGATGTCCTCTCCATTTTGTTCCATTGTACCATGCTTGTTTGAGTCTATCTTGATGCCCTAATGACTCTTGCAAGAGTGCTATAAAATGTTAGTTCCTGTTTCTTATCAGATTATGAGCGTTTGTCATTTTTGCCATGATTATTGTGTGTTGTATATAAGCATGAGCTCTACATGTGTTTTGGGCTATGTCATCCATCTTTATAGGGGTGTATGCCATGTATTTTTGTGATCAATGTGGTGACTAGCACAAGTATGCAAAGTAGCTCTCGTAATATTGCTGTTTTCAGGGACTTAGAATTTCACTTAAGTCATTTCCCTGCTGTTATTTTTATGCCATGTATTCATGTTGCTACAGAGAGATCCATGCTTCTTTTGAGTATATTCAGTAAGGATGATTTTGACATATGGTTATGCTCTATCCATCCATGCCCCTGTTTGCATTTATGGAGTACCCTAGCATGACTCAATCTTGCTCTACTTTTGCTATAAAATGTTCGTGGCAGATTGTTTACGTGTTAATCAATTTTGCCAAGGTTGTTGTAGTTGATCCATGCATGCTATGAGTTTGTTCTTGCATTGGTTAGCTTCTTTAACATGTCTTATTGCTGGTAGTATGCTTAGTTTGTCATGCAATGCCTTGTGATGAGTGCATCGAGATCGCAAAGATGCCTTCGTAATTCTGTTTATGCCATGTCCAGTTTTCTGCTAAGTCTTAATCTGTTAACGAAACTTGCAATGTTTACATGGGTGCCATCATATCTTTTGATCTTTTTTGGCTTATGGTCAGTAAGGGACTTTTGTTATATGCTTTGAGTAGATTCATGCCATGCCTTTGTTTGTTATGTTATGTTCCTGTAGCATGTTGTTAGCTTGCTCTAAACATTGCTTCCTGATGTTAATTTCTGACATGTTATTTTCACTAAGTCTGTGATGTTGTTATCTTTTGCACTTTTGCCATGCTTGTTTGAACCTGCTATTGTGTGATTTAGCCATAGCTCAGTGTTCATCTTTTGTCAAGGATCTTGAGTAGATCACTTCCATGTGCTTTGTTGTTATGTTGGGGTGCAGTAGCTTAGTTTCTTGTTGCATTCTAGTTGGCATGTTAAACGCAGAATTGTGCCATTCTTGTTTTGCTTGCCATTTGCAAACCGTGCATCCGATTCCGGTGATCTTTATATCGATTTCGACCGAAATCAACTCATATTTCCAGTGGCGCGCTTGGTTTGCCAAGTTGAGGCCTGGTTCAATCTTTTCCTTCCGGAGCACGCATATGCATTGCATATCACTTCCCGCATATCATACCATGTTTTGCATCATGTTGCTTGCGCATTGCATCGTGGTTGATTGTTCTTTCCTTTGCTTGTGTTATTGCTTTGGATAGAGCCGGGAGACGATTACGTGATCGAGGAACCCGTTGAGTACACTTACGAGGATCAAGCTATCGTCAACTCGGAGAACTTTGCAGGCAAGATGACCATACCCTCGAAATCACTTCTATCTTTGCTTGCTAGTTGCTCGCTCTTTTGCTATGCTGTGATACCTACCACTTGCTATATCATGCCTCCCATATTGCCATGTCAAGCCTCTAACCCACCTTGTCCTAGCAAACCGTTGTTTGGCTATGTTACCGCTTTGCTCTGCCCCTCTTATAGCGTTGTTAGTTGCAGGTGAAGATGGAGTTTGTTCCATGGTGGAACATGGATAATGTTGGGATATCATTATTATATCTTATTTACTTTAATGCATCTATATACTTGGTAAAGGGTGGAAGGCTCGACCTTATGCCTAGTGTTTTGTTCCACTCTTGCCGCCCTAGTTTCCGTCATACCGGTGTTATGTTCCTTGATTTTGCGTTCCTTGCGCGGTTGGGTGTTATGGGAACCCCTTGACAGTTCGCTTTGAATAAAACTCCTCCAGCAAGGCCCAACCTTGGTTTTACATTTGCACTAACAACCTATCACCTTCCCTTGGTGAAAGGGCGTGTAGCCCCTAAGTGTGGTTTTGGTAACTAAATGACAATCTCTATGGACTAATGTTTCTCAATGAGATATATTTGAAGGTTTTGTCCATAGATGGTGCCTCAAGGATATTGGATGGAATCATGGATGAAGTCCATATATATGAGGATAGTGCCTCAAGGATATTGGACGGAATCAAGGATGAAGTCCATATATATGAAGATATATTTGCCCTATGCTTTGGTATTAAATGACAATTCCTATGGAGCATCAAGTGCATTGAATCTTGTATAAAAATATGTTCCATAGTGATGCATGAAGTGCATTGGGTTGTTTTGTGAAGTCTTCCATCAAAGCATCCGAAGAAGTCCTCATGGTATCCTTCTCTGGATACCCCATGCACACGGGCTTGTACCGTGCGCACGGGGTCGAGTGTCAACTCTCTGGATACCCCGTGCTCACGGGGCCTAGGTGTTGGCTCTCGAGATCCCATATCCAGTGAGGTTTCAAGTTGGTCTTCAGGTACTTCTATTGACGCCATCAAGATTGGTTTCAATGCCTAATCTAATTATGTTCATGATGGAGTTCATTGGAGGATCTCAAAGATTGATATATTTGGGCTTCTGAGGATCAAGGGCTTGAGAGAATAATCAAAGAGAAGAATTCAAGTTATGGTTTCAAGACAAGATCATGGTGAGCTCATGTGTTGGGTTTAGGTTGATCAAGTCTTGAAGCAAACAACTAGAGTGAAGAATTCATTGTGCCTATCAAGATATTATGATGGACGACTTTTAAGGGTCAAGGGCTTGAGAGAATAATCAAATAGAAGAATTCAAGTTATGGTCTCAAGACAAGATCATGGTGAGCTCATGTGTTGGGCTTCGGTTGATCAACTCTTGAAGCAAGCAACTAGAGTGACGAATTCATTATGCCTCTCAAGAGATTGTGATGGAGTTTTTAGAAGGGCAAGTGGTGACCAAGATGATATTCATAGTGGGACTTGATATGGCCATGAAAGAGTCTTTGGTGATATCGTCTTGAAGCAATTAAGGGAAATGAAGAGTTCATTGTGGCTTTCAAGAAACCAAGATGGAGCTTGGAGTAAAGATGTTGGTTGACCAAGATGAAGCTCGAAGATTATATCTAGATGGTCAACTCTCAAGGCGCAAACATTGTACCACGTGGGATCAAGTGATCTAGTGGTATGGTAAGTAATTGTGAATTGTGCTTTGTTACCTAACCCATGCTATGTGCTTGATATGTCTATGTGGGTTAGGTGTTTCTCATGGGCTTGCATCAAAAGGAAAGATCTCAAGTAGCCTATGTGTGGATGACATCAAGTGGTGATGGTCATCGGGTTCGAGGAGTCCAAGTGCAAGATGAGAAGCCGGAGGTTATATGCTTTGAATCTTGCGGTCCACATCATGATAATGCTCATGTGAAGATGGGCTTAAGTTAAGGCTTCCCTCATTGCAATATGAGGAAGTAATTCAAGCATCTTCACCAAGTGGTTGTGGACAAGAAAGGGATTCCAACTTGGGACAAGCATTGGAGTCATCACCAAGCTCAAGTTGAATATGCAAGGCAAAGGTATACCTTAGCTAGGTTTTCCTAGTTTTTCCGGTCTCATGGTGCTTGGAGAGAGATCGGATTATAGGTTTGATAGCCGTACTTGTTGGAAATATGCCCTAGAGGCAATAATAAATTAGTTATTATTATATTTCCTTGTTCATGATAATCGTTTATTATCCATGCTAGAATTGTATTGATAAGAAACTCAGATACATGTGTGGATACATAGACAACACCATGTCCCTAGTAAGCCTCTAGTTGACTGGCTCGTTGATCAATAGATGGTTACGGTTTCCTGACCATGGACATTGGATGTCGTTGATAACGGGATCACATCATTAGGAGAATGATGTGATGGACAAGACCCAATCCTAAGCCTAGCACAAGATCATGTAGTTCGTATGCTAAAGCTTTTCTAATTTCAAGTATCATTTCCTTAGACCATGAGATTGTGCAACTCCCGGATACCGTAGGAATGCTTTGGGTGTACCAAACGTCACAACGTAACTGGGTGACTATAAAGGTACACTACAGGTATCTCCGAAAGTGTCTGTTGGGTTGGCACGGATCGAGATTGGGATTTGTCACTCCGTGTAAACGGAGAGGTATCTCTGGGCCCACTCGGTAGGACATCATCATAATGTGCACAATGTGATCAAGGAGTTGATCACGGGATGATGTGTTACGGAACGAGTAAAAGAGACTTGCCGGTAACGAGATTGAACAAGGTATCAGGATACCGACGATCGAATCTCGGGCAAGTATCGTACCGCTAGACAAAGGGAATTGAATACGGGATTGATTAAGTCCTTGACATCGTGGTTCATCCGATGAGATCATCGTGGAACATGTGGGAGCCAACATGGGTATCCAGATCCCGCTGTTGGTTATTGACCGGAGAACGTCTCGGTCATGTTTGCATGTCTCCCGAACCCGTAGGGTCTACACACTTAAGGTTCGATGATGCTAGGGTTATAAAGGAAGCTTGTATGTGGTTACCGAATGTTGTTCTGAGTCCCGGATGAGATCCCGGACGTCACGAGGAGTTCCGCAATGGTCCGGAGGTAAAGATTTATATATAGGAAGTCCTATTTCGGCCATCGGACAAGTTTCGGGGTCATCGGTATTGTACCGGGACCACCGGAAGGGTCCCGGGGGCCCACCGGGTGGGGCCACCTATCCCGGAGGGTCCCATGGGCTGAAGTGGGAAGGGATCCAGCCCAAAGTGGGCTGGGGCGCCACTTCCCTTATGGCCCATGCGCCTAGGGTGAAGGGGGAACCCTAAGGAAGAGTCCCAAGGAGGGAAGGCACCTCCTAGGTGCCTTGGGGGGGAGGGAAACCTCCCCTGGCCGCCGCCCCCTAGGAGATTGGATCTCCTAGGGCTGGCGCACCCCCCCTTGGGCTCCCTATATATAGTGAGGGTAGGAGGGCCTCTTGAGACACACCTTATGCCTTTGGTGCAGCCCCTCCCTCTCTCCTAAGTCCTTCTCCTCTCCCGTGGTGCTTGGCGAAGCCCTGCAGGATTGCCACGCTCATCCATCACCACCACGCCGTTGTGCTGCTGCTGGATGGAGTCTTCCTCAACCTCTCCCTCTCTCCTTGCTGGATCAAGGCATGGGAGACGTCACCGGGCTGTACGTGTGTTGAACGCGGAGGTGCCGTCCGTTCGGCACTAGGATCTCCGGTGATTTGGATCACGACGAGTACGACTCCATCAACCCCGTTCTCTTGAACGCTTCCGCTTAGCGATCTACAAGGGTATGTAGATGCACTCTCCTTCCCTTCGTTGCTAGTCTCTCCATAGATTGATCTTGGTGATGCGTAGAAAATTTTGAATTTCTGCTACGTTCCCCAACAGTGGCATCATGAGCTAGGTCTATGCGTAGTTTCTATGCACGAGTAGAACACAAAGTAGTTGTGGGCGTTGATTTTGTTCAATATGCTTGCCGTTACTAGTCTTATCTTGATTCGGCGGCATCGTGGGATGAAGCGGCCCGGACCAACCTTACACGTACTCTTACGTGAGACCGGTTCCACCGACTGACATGCACTAGTTGCATTAGGTGGCTGGCGGGTGTCTGTCTCTCCCACTTTAGTCGGATCGGATTCGATGAAAAGGGTCCTTATGAAGGGTAAATAGCAATTGGCATATCACGTTGTGGTCTTTGCGTAGGTAAGAAACGTTCTTGCTAGAAACCCATAGCAGCCACGTAAAACATGCAAACAACAATTAGAGGACGTCTAACTTGTTTTTGCAGGGTATGCTATGTGATGTGATATGGCCAAAAGGATGTGATGAATGATATATGTGATGTATGAGATCGATCATGTTCTTGTAATAGGAATCACGACTTGCATGTCGATGAGTATGACAACCGGCAGGAGCCATAGGAGTTGTCTTTATTTATTTATGACCTGCGTGTCAACATAAACGTCATGTAATTACTTTACTTTATTGCTAACCGTTAGCTGTAGTAGTAGAAGTAATAGATGACGAGACAACTTCATGAAGACACGATGATGGAGATCATGATGATGGAGATCATGGTGTCATGCCGGTGACGAGATGATCATGGAGCCCCAAGATGGAGATCAAAGGAGCTATCTGATATTGGCCATATCATGTCACTACTATTTGATTGCATGTGATGTTTATCATGTTTATACATCTTATTTGCTTAGAACGACGGTAGTAAATAAGATGATCCCTTACAACAATTTCAAGAAGTGTTCTCCCCTAACTGTGCACCGTTGCGACAGTTCGTGTTTCGAAGCACCACGTGATGATCGGGTGTTAGATTCTAACGTTCACATACAACGGGTGTAAGACAGATTTACACACGCGAAACACTTAGGGTTAACTTGACGAGCCTAGCATGTACAGACATGGCCTCGGAACACAGAAGACCGAAAGGTCGAGCATGAGTCGTATGGTAGATACGATCAACATGAAGATGTTCACCGACGTTGGCTAGTCCGTCTCACATGATGATCGGACACGGCCTAGTTGACTCGGATCATGTAATCACTTAGATGACTAGAGGGATGTCTATCTGAGTGGGAGTTCATAAGATGAACTTAATTATCCTGAACATAGTCAAAAGGATTTTGCAAATTATGTCGTAGCTCGCGCTTCAGTTCTACTGTTTAGTTATGTTCCTAGAGAAAATTTAGTTGAAAGTTGATAGTAGCAATTATGCGGACTAGGTCCGTAAACTGAGGATTGTCCTCATTGCTTCTTAGAAGGCTTGTGTCCTTAATGCACCACTCAGTGTGCTGAACCTCGAACGTCGTCTGTGGATGTTGCGAACATCTGACATACGCATTTGATAACTACGTGATAGTTCAGTTAAACGGTTTAGAGTTGAGGCACCGAAGACGTTTTGAAACGTCGCGAAACATATGAGATGTTTCGAGGGCTGAAATTGGGATTTCAGGCTCGTGCCCACGTCAAGAGGTATAAGACCTCCGACGATTTTCTTAGCCTGCAAACTAAGGGAGAAAAGCTCAATTGTTGAGCTTGTGCTCAGATTGTCTGAGTACAACAATCGCTTGAATCGAGTGGGAGTTGATCTTCCAGATGAGATAGTGATGTTTCTCCGAAGTCATTACCACCAAGCTGCTAGAGCTTCGTGTTGAAACTATAATATATCAGGGATATATATGATGATCCTTGAGATATTCGCGATGTTTGACACCGCGAAAGTAGAAATCAAGAAGGAGCATCAATTGTTGATGGTCGGTGAAACCACTAGTTTCAAGATGGGCAAGGGAATGAAGGGATACTTCATGACACAGCAATTCAGCTGCTGCTCTAGTGAAGAAACCCAAGGTTGAACCCAAACCCGAGACTAAGTGCTTCTGTAATAAGGGAACAACCACTGGAGCAGAATTACCCTAGATACTTGGTAGATTAGAAGGCTGGCAAGGTCGATAGAAGTATATTGGATATACATTGTGTTGATGTGTACTTTACTAGTACTCCTAGTAGCACCAGGGTATTAGATACCGGTTCGGTTGCTAAGTGTTAGTAACTCGAAATAAAAGCTATGGAATAAACGGAGACTAGCTAAAGGTGAGCTGATGATATGTGTTGGAAGTGTTTCCAATGTTGATATAATCAAATATCGTACGCTCCTTCTACCATCGAGATTGGTGTTTGTGTTGAGCATAGACATGATTGGATTATGTCTATCACAATACGGTTATTCATTTAAGGAGAATAATGGTTACTCTGTTTATTTGAATAATACCTTCAATGGTCTTACACCTAAAATGAATGGTTTATTGAATCTCGATCGTAGTGATACACATGTTCATGCCAAAAGATAGTAATGATAGTACCACCTACTTGTGGCACAACCACGTAAGTCACATCGGTATAAAACGCATGAAGAAGCTCCATGTTGATGGATCTTTGGACTCACTCATTTTTGAAAAGTTTGAGACATGCGAACCATGTCTATTGGTGTATATGCATGAAGAAACTCCATGCAAATGGACCGTTTGGACTCACTTGATTTTGAATCACTTGAGACATGCAAATCATACCACATGGGCCAGATGACTGAAAGCCTCGTTTTCAGTAAAATGGAACTAGAAAGCAACTTGTTGGAAGTAATACATTTTGATGTGTACAGTCCAATGAGTGCTGAGGCATGTAGTGGATATCGTTATGTTCTTACTTCACAGATGATTTGAGTAGATGTTGAGTATATTTACTTGATGAATCACGAGTCTGAATTATTGAAAGGTTCAAGTAATTTCAGGGTGAAGTTGAAAGATCGTCGTGACAAGAGGATAAAATATCTATGATATGATCATAGAGATGAATATCTGAATTACGAGTTTGGCACAGAATTAAGACATTGTGGAAATTGTTTCACAACTAATACAGCCTGGAACACCATAGTGTGATGGTGTGTCCGAACATCATAACTGCACCCTATTGGATATGATGCATACCATGATGTCTCTTATCGAATTACCACGATAGTTTATGGGTTAGGCATTAAGACAACCACATTCACTTTAAATAGGGCACCACGTAATTCCGATGAGATGACACCGTATGAACTATGGTTTAGAGAAACCTAAGCTGTCATTTCTTAAAAGTTTGGGGCTGCGACGCTTATGTGGAAAAGTTTCAGGCTGATAAGCTCGAACCCAAAGCGGATAAATGCATCTTCATAGGACACCCAAAACAGTTGGGTATACCTCCTGTCTCAGATCCGAAAGCAATAAAGGATTGTTTCAAGAATCGGGTCCTTTCTCGAGGAAAAGTTTCTCTCAAAAGAATTGAGTGGGGATGGTGGAGACTTGATGAGGTTATTGAACCGTCACTTCAACTAGTGAATAACAGGGCACAAAGAGTTGTTCCTATGGCACCTACACCAATTGAAGTGGAAGCTTATGATAGTGATCATGAAACTTCAGATCAAGTCACTACCAAACCTCGTGGGATGACAAGGATGCGTACTACTTCAGAGTGGTACGTAATCCTGTCTTGGAAGTCATGTTGCTAGACAACAATGAACCTACGAGGTATGGAGAAGCGATGGTGGGCCTGGATTTCGATAAATGGCTCGAGGCCATAAAATCCGAGAGAGGATCCATATATGAAAACAAAGTGTAGACTTTGGCAGAACAGCTCGATGGTCGTAAGGCTGTTGAGTGCAGATGGATTTTAAAAGGAAGACGGACAATGATGGTAAATGTCACCATTAAGAAAGCTCGACTTGTCGTTAAGATGTTTTCCGACAAGTTCAAGGAGTTGACTGCGATGAAACTTTCTCACTCGTAGCGATGCTAAGAGTCTGTTGGAATTATATTAGCGATTACTGCATTATTTATGAAATCTTGCAGATAGGATGTCAAAACATTGTTTCCTCGACGATTTTCTTGAGGAAAGGTTGTATGTGATACAACCGGAAGGTTTTGTCAATCCTGAAAGATGCTAATAAGTATGCAAAGCTCCAGCAATCCTTCTGAGGACTGGAGTAAGCATCTCGGAGTTGGAATGAATGCTTTGATGATGATCAAAGATTTTGGGTTTATACAAAGTTTATGAGAAACTTGTATTTCCAAAGAAGTGAGTGGGAGCACTATAGAATTTCTGATGAGTATATGTTTTAACATATTGTTGATCGGAAATGACGTAGAATTTCTGGAAAGCATATAGGGTTATTTGGAAAGTGTTTTTTCAATGGAAAGCCTGGATTAAGCTACTTGAACATTGAGCATCAAGATCTATAAGGATAGATCAAAACGCTTAATGGTACTTTCAAATGAGCACATACCTTGACATGATCTTGAAGGTGTTCAAGATGGATCAGTCAAAGAAGGAGTTCTTGCCTAAGTTGTAAGGTATGGAGTTAAGACTTAAAGCTCGACCACGGCAGAATAGAGAGAAAGGACGAAGGTCGTCCCCTATGCTTAAGACATAGGCTCTACAGTATGCTATGCTGTGTGCCGCACCTGAAGTGTGCCTTGCCATGAGTCAGTCAAGGGGTACAAGAGTGATCTAAGAATGGATCACAAGACAGCGGTCAAAGTTATGCTTAGTAACTAGTGGACTAAGGAATTTTCTCGATTATGGAGGTGGTAAAAGAGTTCGTCGTAAAGGGTTACGCCAATGCAAACTTTGACACTAATCCAGATTATTCTGAGTAGTAAACTGGGTTCGTATAGTAGAACAGTTATTTGGAATAGCTCCAAATGTAGTGTAGTAGTTGCATCTACAAAATGACATAAGAAATTTGTGAAGTACATACGGATCTGAAAGATTCAGACCCGTTGACTATAACATCTCTCACAAGCATAACATGATCAAACCCAGAACTCATCGAGTGTTAATCACATGGTAAATGTGAACTAGATTATTGACTCTAGTAAACTCTTTGGGTGTTAGTCACATGGGGATGTGACCTTGAGTGTTAATCACATATCGATGTGAACTGGATTATTGACTCTAGTGCAAGTGGGCGACTGTTGGAAATATGCCCAAGAGGCAATAATAAATTAGTTATTATTATATTTCCTTGTTCATGATAATCGTTTATTATCCATGCTAGAATTGTATTGATAGGAAACTCAGATACATGTGTGGATACATAGACAACACCATGTCCCTAGTAAGCCTCTAGTTGACTAGCTCGTTGATCAATAGATGGTTACGGTTTCCTGACCATGGACATTGGATGTCGTTGATAACGGGATCACATCATTAGGAGAATGATGTGATGGACAAGACCCAATCCTAAGCCTAGCACAAGATCATGTAGTTCGTATGCTAAAGCTTTTCTAATGTCAAGTATCATTTCCTTAGACCATGAGATTGTGCAACTCCCGGATACCGTAGGAATGCTTTGGGTGTACCAAACGTCACAACGTAACTGGGTGACTATAAAGGTACACTACAGGTATCTCCGAAAGTGTCTGTTGGGTTGGCACGAATCGAGACTGGGATTTGTCACTCCGTGTAAACGGAGAGGTATCTCTGGGCCCACTCGGTAGGACATCATCATAATGTGCACAATGTGATCAAGGAGTTGATCACGGGATGATGTGTTACGGAACGAGTAAAGAGACTTGCCGGTAACGAGATTGAACAAGGTATCGGGATACCGACGATCGAATCTCGGGCAAGTATCGTACCGCTAGACAAAGGGAATTGTATACGGGATTGATTAAGTCCTTGACATCGTGGTTCATCCGATGAGATCATCGTGGAACATGTGGGAGCCAACATGGGTATCCAGATCCCGCTGTTGGTTATTGACCGGAGAACGTCTCGGTCATGTCTGCATGTCTGCCGAACCCGTAGGGTCTACACACTTAAGGTTCGATGATGCTAGGGTTATAAAGGAAGCTTGTATGTGGTTACCGAATGTTGTTTGGAGTCCCGGATGAGATCCCGGACGTCACGAGGAGTTCCGGAATGGTCCGGAGGTAAAGATTTATATATAGGAAGTCCTATTTCGGCCATCGGACAAGTTTCGGGGTCATCGGTATTGTACCGGGACCACCGGAAGGGTCCCGGGGGCCCACCGGGTGGGGCCACCTATCCCGGAGGGTCCCATGGGCTGAAGTGGGAAGGTATCCAGCCCAAAGTGGGCTGGGGCGCCACTTCCCTTATGGCCCATGCGCCTAGGGTGAAGGGGGAACCCTAAGGAAGAGTCCCAAGGAGGGAAGTCACCTCCTAGGTGCCTTGGGGGGGAGGGAAACCTCCCCTGGCCGCCGCCCCCTAGGAGATTGGAACTCCTAGGGCTGGCGCACCCCCCCTTGGGCTCCCTATATATAGTGAGGGTAGGAGGGCCTCTTGAGACACACCTTATGCCTTTGGTGCAGCCCCTCCCTCTCTCCTAAGTCCTTCTCCTCTCCCGTGGTGCTTGGCGAATCCCTGCAGGATTGCCACGCTCATCCATCACCACCACGCCGTTGTGCTGCTGCTGGATGGAGTCTTCCTCAACCTCTCCCTCTCTCCTTGCTGGATCAAGGCATGGGAGACCTCACCGGGCTGTACGTGTGTTGAACGCGGAGGTGCCGTCCGTTCGGCACTAGGATCTCCGGTGATTTGGATCACGACGAGTATGACTCCATCAACCTCGTTCTCTTGAACGCTTCCGCTTAGCGATCTACAAGGGTATGTAGATGCACTCTCCTTCCCTTCGTTGCTAGTCTCTCTATAGATTGATCTTGGTGATGCGTAGAAAATTTTGAATTTCTGCTACGTTCCCCAACAGTACTATCAAGAGGGACTCTCGGGCGAGTAGCTTGATCACGTCGCATGTAGAGAGCTCAAACCATTGCATTACTTGCATCATACTTTCTTGTTGATCTTGGTTGGTTCTCTATGTGAGGACCTTGGGCTTTTCCATAGCTTCAAAACGAGCCCAAGATCATCGAATTCGGAGTTCGTATGCCAAAGTTATCACTGTTTTAGTGGGCTGCTGCAGGCTGTCCTGGGTACCCCGTGGGCACGGGGTTTTTGACCCCCGTGGGCATGGGGCCCCGTGTGCACGGGCTCGTACCGTGCGCACGGGACCCCATGTGCACGGGCTCGTACCGTGCGCATGGGACCCCGTGGGCACGGGGTATAAACCCCCGTGGGCACGGGGTGTCCAGGAACTGCTCGTTGAGCCCCAACGGCTAGTTTCGGGTTTTGGCTATTTAAGGGCTCCTTCCTCCCACCGGTTGGGGGGTTGTTCATTCACATTCTAAACATCATTTTGATCCTCTTGCCACCTCTCCCAAACCCCTATCTCCCCTCTAAGTGAAGGGGGATTTGTGGATGGATCTTGGAGTCATTTGTTGATTTCCTCCATTGCATCCCCTCTCTTCAATCTCCCACTTTCTTGAGTTGCATCCTGTGAGATTGAGAGAGTGAGTTGAGCATTTGTTGCTTGACCTTGCATTGCATTTGTTGCATTGGTTTGAGCTCCCCGCATCGATTTGTTCGAGTGAGAGCCCATGAGTTTATTACTCTTGGAGGCTTCGTCTCCTACACGGTTTGGTGATATCATTGAGAAGATTGTGAAGAGGCCTATGTGGCCAAGGTTCCCCTAGAAGCTTCCTTTTGTGGTGTGCTCCGGGTGAAGGAAATATGCCCTAGAGGCAATAATAAAGTTATTATTTATTTCCTTATATCATGATAAAAGTTTATTATTCATGCTAGAATTGTATTAACCGGAAACATAATACATGTGTGAATACATAGACAAACAGAGTGTCACTGGTATGCCTCTACTTGACTAGCTCGTTAATCAAAGATGGTTATGTTTCCTAACCATGGACAAAGAGTTGTCATTTGATTAACGGGATCACATCAATAGTTGAATGATCTGATTGACATGACCCATTCCATTAGCTTAGCACCCGATCGTTTAGTATGTTGCTATTGCTTTCTTCATGACTTATACATGTTTCTATGACTATGAGATTAGGTAACTCCCGTGTGCCGGAGGAACACTTTGTGTGCTACCAAACGTCACAACGTAACTGGGTGATTATAAAGGTGCTCTACAGGTGTCTCCAAAGGTACATGTTGGGTTGACGTATTTCGAGATTAGGATTTGTCACTCTGATCGTCGGAGAGGTATCTCTGGGCCCTCTCGGTAATGCACATCACTTAAGCCTTGCAAGCATTGCAACTAATGAGTTAGTTGCGGGATGATGTATTACGGAACGAGTAAAGAGACTTGCCGGTAACGAGATTGAACTAGGTATTGGATATCGACGATCGAATCTCGGGCAAGTAACATACCGATGACAAAGGGAACAACGTATGTTGTTATGCGGTCTGACCGATAAAAGATCTTCGTAGAATATGTAGGAACAAATATGGGCATCCAGGTCCCGCTATTGGTTATTGACCGGAGACGTGTCTCGGTCATGTCTACATTGTTCTCGAACCCGTAGGGTCCGCACGCTTAAGGTTTCGATGACAGTTATATTATGAGTTTATGCGTTTTGATGTACCGAAGGTTGTTCGGAGTCCCGAATGTGATCACGGACATGACGAGGAGTCTCGAAATGGTCGAGACATAAAGATTGATATATTGGAAGCCTATGTTTGGATATCGGAAGTGTTCCGGGTGAAATCGGGATTTTACCGGAGTACCGGGAGGTTACCGGACCCCCCGAGAGATATATGGGCCTTAGTGGGCCCTAGTGGAAGAGAGAAGAGGCAGCCAAAGATGGGCCGCGCGCCCCTCCCCTCCCTTGGTCCGAATAGGACAAGGAGAGGGGGCCGGCCCCCCTTCCTCCTCTCTCTCCTCCGCGAATCCTATTCCAACTAGGAAAGGGGGGAGTCCTACTCCCGGAGGGAGGACTCCTCCTGGCGCGCCTCCTCTTGGACGGCCGCCCCCCCCCCTTTGAGCCTTTATATACGGAGGCAGGGGCACCCCCTAGAGAGACAAGTTGATCCACGTGATCATATTCTTAGCCGTGTGCGGTGCCCCCTTCCACCATAGTCCTCGATAATACTGTAGCGGTGCTTAGGCGAAGCCCTTCGACAGTAGTACATCAAGATCGTCACCACGCCGTCGTGCTGACGGAACTCTTCCCCGACACTTTGCTGGATCGGAGTCCGGGGATCGTCATCGAGTTGAACGTGTGCTAGAACTCGGAGGTGCCGTAGTTTTGGTGCTTGATCGGTCGGGCCGTGAAGATGTACGACTACATCAACCGCGTTGTCATAACGCTTCCGCTTCCGGTCTACGAGGGTACGTAGACAACACTCTCCCCTCTCGTTGCTATGCATCACCATGATCTTGCGTGTGCGTAGGAAAATTTTGAAATTACTACGTTCCCCAACAGTGGCATCCGAGCCTAGGTTTTATGTGTTGATGTTATATGCACGAGTAGAACACAAGTGAGTTGTGGGCGATATAAGTCATACTGCTTACCAGCATGTCATACTTTGGTTCGGCGGTATTGTTGGACGAAGCGGCCCGGACCGACATTACGCGTACGCTTACGCGAGACCGGTTCTCTCGACGTGCTTTGCACATAGGTGGCTTGCGGGTGACAGTTTCTCCAACTTTAGTTGAACCGAATGTGGCTACGCCCGGTCCTTGCGAAGGTTAAAACAACACCAACTTGACAAACTATCGTTGTGGTTTTGATGCGTAGGTAAGATTGGTTCTTGCTTAAGCCCGTAGCAGCCACGTAAAACTTGCAACAACAAAGTAGAGGACGTCTAACTTGTTTTTGCAGGGCATGTTGTGATGTGATATGGTCAAGACATGATGCTAAATTTTATTGTATGAGATGATCATGTTTTGTAACCGAGTTATCGGCAACTGGCAGGAGCCATATGGTTGTCGCTTTATTGTATGCAATGCAATCGCACTGTAATGCTTTACTTTATCACTAAGCGGTAGCGATAGTCGTGGAAGCATAAGATTGGCGAGACGACAACGATGCTACGATGGAGATCAAGGTGTCACGCCGGTGACGATGGTGATCATGACGGTGCTTCGGAGATGGATCACAGGCACAAGATGATGATGGCCATATCATATCACTTATATTGATTGCATGTGATGTTTATCTTTTATGCATCTTATCTTGCTTTGATTGACGGTAGCATTATAAGATGATCTCTCACTAAATTATCAAGAAGTGATCTTCCTGAGTATGCACCGTTGCGAAAGTTCTTCGTGCTGAGACACCACGTGATGATCGGGTGTGATAGGCTGTACGTTCAAATATAACGGGTGCAAAACAGTTGCACACGCGGAATACTCAGGTTATACTTGATGAGCCAAGCATATACAGATATGGCCTCGGAACACGGAGACCGAAAGGTCGAGCGTGACTCATATAGTAGATATGATCAACATAGTGATGTTCACCAATGAAACTACTCCATATCACGTGATGATCAGACATGGTTTAGTTGATTTGGATCACGTAATCACTTAGAGGATTAGAGGGATGTCTATCTAAGTGGGAGTTCTTAAGTAATATGATTAATTGAACCTAAATTTGTCATGAACTTAGTACCTAATAGTATCTTGCTTATGTATGTTTGATTGTAGATAGATGGCCCGTGTTGTTGTTCCGTTGAATTTTAATGCGTTCCTTGAGAAAGCAAAGTTGAAAGATGATGGTAGCAATTACACGGACTGGGTCCGTAACTTGAGGATTATCCTCATTGTTGAACAGAAGAATTACGTCCTGGAAGCACCGCTGGGTGCCAGGCCTGCTGCTGGAGCAACACCAGATGTTATGAACGTCTGGCAGAGCAAAGCTAATGACTACTCGATAGTTCAATGTGCCATGCTTTACGGCTTAGAACCGGGACTTCAACGACGTTTTGAACGTCATGGGGCATATGAGATGTTCCAGGAGTTGAAGTTAATATTCCAAGCAAATGCCCGGATTGAGAGATATGAAGTCTCCAATAAGTTCTATAGCTGCAAGATGGAGGAGAACAGTTCTGTCAGTGAGCATATACTCAAAATGTCTGGGTATAATAATCACTTGATTCAAATGGGAGTTAATCTTCCAGATGATTGCGTCATCAGAATTCTCCAATCACTGCCACCAAGCTACAAGAGCTTCATGATGAACTATAATATGCAAGGGATGAATAAGACTATTCCCGAGCTCTTCGCAATGCTGAAAGCTGCGGAGGTAGAAATCAAGAAGGAGCATCAAGTGTTGATGGTCAACAAGACCACTAGTTTCAAGAAAAAGGGCAAAGGGAAGAAGAAGGGGAACTTCAAGAAGAACAGCAAGCAAGTTGCTGCTCAAGAGAAGAAACCCAAGTCTGGACCTAAGCCTGAAACTGAGTGCTTCTACAGCAAGCAGACTAGTCACTGGAAGCGGAACTGCCCCAAGTATTTGGCGGATAAGAAGGATGGCAAGGTGAACAAAGGTATATGTGATATACATGTTATTGATGTGTACCTTACTAATGCTCGCAGTAGCACCTGGGTATTTGATACTAGTTCTGTTGCTAATATTTGCAACTCGAAATAGGGACTACGGATTAAGCGAAGATTAGCTAAGGACGAGGTGACGATGCGCGTGGGAAACGGTTCCAAAGTCGATGTGATTGCGGTCGGCACGCTACCTCTACATCTACCTTCGGGATTAATATTAGACCTAAATAATTGTTATTTGGTGCCAGCGTTGAGCATGAACATTATATCTGGATCTTGTTTGGTGCGAGACGGTTATTCATTTAAATCAGAGAATAATGGTTGTTCTATGTATATGAGTAATATCTTTTATGGTCATGCACCCTTGAAGAGTGGTCTATTCTTATTGAATCTCGATAGTAGTGACACACATATTCATAATGTTGAAGCCAAAAGACATAGAGTTGATAATGATGGTGCAACTTATTTGTGGCACTGCCGTTTAGGTCATATCGGTGTAAAGCGCATGAAGAAACTCCATACTGATGGACTTTTGGAACCACTTGATTATGAATCACTTGGTACTTGCGAACTGTGCCTCATGGGCAAGATGACTAAAACACCATTCTCCGGTACTATGGAGAGAGCAACAGATTTTGGAAATCATACATACAGATGTATGTGGTCCGATGAATATTGAGGCTCGTGGCGGATATCGTTATTTTCTCACCTTCACAGATGATTTAAGCAGATATGTGTATATCTACTTAATGAAATCTACTTAATGAAACATAAGTCTGAAACATTTGAAAAGTTCAAAGAATTTCAGAGTGAAGTTGAAAATCATCGTAACAAGAAAATAAAGTTTCTACGATCTGATCATGAAGGGGAATATTTGAGTTACGAGTTTGGTGTACATTTGAAACAATGCGGAATAGTTTCGCAACTCACACCACCCAGAACACCACAGCGTAATGGTGTGTCCGAACATCGTAATCGTACTTTACTAGATATGGTGTGATCTATGATGTCTCTTACTGATTTACCGCTATCGTTTTGGGGTTATGCTTTAGAGACGGCTGCATTCACGTTAAATAGGGCACCATCAAAATCCGTTGAGACGACGCCTTATGAACTATGGTTTGGCAAGAAACCAAAGTTGTCGTTTCTGAAAGTTTGGGGCTGCGATGCTTATGTGAAAAAGCTTCAACCTGATAAGCTCGAACCCAAATCGGAGAAATGTGTCTTCATAGGATATCCAAAGGAGGCTATTGGATACACCTTCTATCACAGATCCGAAGGCAAGACTTTTGTTGCTAAGTTCGGAAACTTTTTGGAGAAGGAGTTTCTCTCGAAATATGTGAGTGGGAGGAAAGTAGAACTTGACGAGGTAACTGTACCTTCTCCCTTATTGGACAGTAGTACATCACAGAAACCTGTTTCTGCGACACCTACACCAATTAGTGAGGAAGCTAATGATAATGATCATGAAACTTCAGGACAAGATACTACTGAACCTCGTAGATCAACCAGAGTGAGATCCGCGCTAGAGTGGTACGGTAATCCTGTTCTGGAAATCATGCTGCTAGATCATGATGAACCTACGAACTATGAAGAAGCGATGGTGAGCCCAGATTCCGCAAAATGGCTTGAAGCCATGAAATCTGAGATGGGATCCATGTATGAGAACAAAGTATGGACTTTGGTTGACTTGCCCGATGATCGGCAAGCAATTGAGAGTAAATGGATCTTCAAGAAGAAGACTGACGCTGACGGTAATATTACTGTCTACAAAGCTCGACTTGTCGCAAAAGGGTTTCGGCAAGTTCAAGGGGTTGACTACGATGAGACCTTCTCACCCGTAGCGATGCTTAAGTCTGTCCGAATCATGTTAGCAATTGCCGCATTTTATGATTATGAAATTTGGCAGATGGATGTCAAAACTGCATTCCTGAATGGATTTCTGGAAGAAGAGTTGTATATGATGCAACCGGAAGGTTTTGTCGATCCAAAGGGAGCTAACAAAGTGTGCAAGCTCCAGCGATCCATTTATGGACTGGTGCAAGCCTCTCGGAGTTGGAATAAACGCTTTGATAGTGTGATCAAAGCATTTGGTTTTATACAGACTTTCGGAGAAGCCTGTATTTACAAGAAAGTGAGTGGGAGCTCTATAGCATTTCTGATATTATATGTGGATGACATATTACTGATTGGAAATGATATAGAATTTCTGAGTAGCATAAAGGGATACTTGAATAAGAGTTTTTCAATGAAAGACCTCGGTGAAGCTGCTTACATATTAGGCATAAAGATCTATAGAGATAGATCAAAACGCTTAATTGGACTTTCACAAAGCACATACCTTGACAAGATTTTGAAGAAGTTCAAAATGGATCAAGCAAAGAAAGGGTTCTTGCCTGTGTTACAAGGTGTGAAGTTGAGTCAGACTCAATGCCCGACCACTGCAGAAGATACAGAGAAAATGAAAGATGTTCCCTATGCTTCAGCCATAGGCTCTATCATGTATGCAATGCTGTGTACCAGACCTGATGTGTGCCTTGTTATAAGTCTAGCAGGGAGGTACCAAAGTAATCCAGGAGTGGATCACTGGACAGCGGTCAAGAACATCCTGAAGTACCTGAAAAGGACTAAGGATATGTTTCTCGTATATGGAGGTGACAAAGAGCTCATCGTAAACGGTTACGTTGATGCAAGCTTTGACACTGATCCGGATGATTCTAAATCGCAAACCGGATACGTGTTTACATTAAACGATGGAGCTGTCAGTTGGTGCAGTTCTAAACAAAGCGTCGTGGCGGGATCTACATGTGAAGCAGAGTACATAGCTGCTTCGGAAGCAACAAACGAATGAGTCTGGATGAAGGAGTTAATATCCGATCTAGGTGTCATACCTAGTGCATCGGGTCCAATGAAAATCTTTTGTGACAATACTGGTGCAATTGCCTTGGCAAAGGAATCCAGATTTCACAAGAGAACCAAACACATCAAGAGACGCTTCAATTCCATCCGGGATCTAGTCCAGGTGGGAGACATAGAGATTTGCAAGATACATACGGATCTGAATATAGCAGACCCGTTGACTAAGCCTCTTCCACGAGCAAAACATGATCAGCACCAAGGCTCCATGGGTGTTAGAATCATTACTGTGTAATCTAGATTATTGACTCTAGTGCAAGTGGGAGACTGAAGGAAATATGCCCTAGAGGCAATAATAAAGTTATTATTTATTTCCTTATATCATGATAAAAGTTTATTATTCATGCTAGAATTGTATTAACCGGAAACATAATACATGTGTGAATACATAGACAAACAGAGTGTCACTAGTATGCCTCTACTTGACTAGCTCGTTAATCAAAGATGGTTATATTTCCTAACCATGGACAAAGAGTTGTCATTTGATTAACGGGATCACATCATTAGTTGAATGATCTGATTGACATGACCCATTCCATTAGCTTAGCACCTGATCGTTTAGTATGTTGCTATTGCTTTCTTCATGACTTATACATGTTCCTATGACTATGAGATTATGTAACTCCCGTGTGCCGGAGGAACACTTTGTGTGCTACCAAACATCACAACTTAACTGGGTGATTATAAAGGTGCTCTACAGGTGTCTCCAAAGGTACATGTTGGGTTGACGTATTTCGAGATTAGGATTTGTCACTCCGATCGTCGGAGAGGTATCTCTGGGCCCTCTCGGTAATGCACATCACTTAAGCCTTGCAAGAATTGCAATTAATGAGTTAATTGTGGGATGATGTATTACGGAACGAGTAAAGAGACTTGCCGGTAACGAGATTGAACTAGGTATTGGATATCGACGATCGAATCTCGGGCAAGTAACATACCGATGACAAAGGGAACAACGTATGTTGTTATGCGGTCTGACCGATAAAAGATCTTCATAGAATATGTAGGAACAAATATGGGCATCCAGGTCCCGCTATTGGTTATTGACCGGAGACGTGTCTCGGTCATGTCTACATTGTTCTCGAACCCGTAGGGTCCGCACGCTTAAGGTTTCGATGACAATTATATTATGAGTTTATGCGTTTTGATGTACCGAAGGTTGTTCGGAGTCCCGAATGTGATCACGGACATGACGAGGAGTCTCGAAATGGTCGAGACATAAAGATTGATATATTGGAAGCCTATGTTTGGATATCGGAAGTGTTCCGGGTGAAATCGGGATTTTACCGGAGTACCGGGAGGTTACCGGAACCCCCCGGGAGATATATGGGCTTAGTGGGCCCTAGTGGAAGAGAGAAGAGGCAGCTAGAGATGGGCCGTGCGCCCCTCCCCTCCCTTGGTCCGAATAGGACAAGGAGAGGGGGTCGGCCCCCCTTCCTCCTCTCTCTCCTCCGCGAATCCTATTCCAACTAGGAAAGGGGGGAGTCCTACTCGCAGAGGGAGTAGGACTCCTCCTGGCGCACCTCCTGTTGGCCGGCCGCCCCCCCCCTTTGAGCCTTTATATACGGAGGCAGGGGCACCCCCTAGAGAGACAAGTTGATCCACGTGATCATATTCTTAGCCGTGTGCGGTGCCCCCTTCCACCATAGTCCTCGATAATATTGTAGCGGTGCTTAGGCGAAGCCCTACAACAGTAGTACATCAAGATCGTCACCACGCCGTCGTGCTGACGGAACTCTTCCCCAACACTTTGCTGGATCGGAGTCCGGGGATTGTCATCGAGCTGAACGTGTGCTAGAACTCGGAGGTGCCGTAGTTTCGGTGCTTGATGGTCGGGCCGTGAAGACGTACGACTACATCAACCGCGTTGTCATAACGCTTCCGCTTCCGGTCTACGAGGGTATGTAGACAACACTCTCCCCTCTCGTTGCTATGCATCACCATGATCTTGCGTGTGCGTAGGAAAATTTTGAAATTACTACATTCCCCAACACCGGGGAAGGGTGTTCAAGTGGCCTAGGTGGTCAAGTTCCTCTGGAAGCTTCAGTGGTTGTGGTGTGCTCCGGAGAAGTTTGTAAAGGTGTGGTGGTCACCTTCAAGACCAACCCCGAGTGAACCGAGGCTCATCCGTTGGGGGTGACTCGAAAGGGAGAATACCGTGAGTCACTTGGTGACGCCCCGGAGCTTCGGCTTCGGCACCGTTCTAACGGAGATTAGCACTCTCACGAGTGTGAACTTCGGGATAAATTCGCGTCCCCGACTCACTTGTGGTTATCTCATACCCACACCCTTTACTTTCCGCAATTCATACTTGCTCATATTGAGATATCTTGTAATAGTTGAATTGCTTAGTTGTTCCTTCATTTCCATATCTTGTGATATAGTTTGTGCTTGCTAGTTTTCTTAAGTGCCTATCTTGTTTAGCATAGGTTGTTGGTGCACTTAGTTGAGCCTAGCATATTTAGGATTTATGCTTGAAAAGTATCCGTTAGTTTAATTCCGCATTAGGATAAAGCCAAATCCGTAAAAGTTTTAAAACTCCTATTCACCCCCCTCTAGTCGTCATCTAGATCATTTCAATTGCTATCAGAGCTTTGGTCTCTCCCTGCTAGGCTTCACCGCCTAGAGAGTAAAGATGTCGACTAGTGGTATAGTGGATGATGACACTTTTTGTTTTAGTGGCACAAACTATCACTTGTGGAAAATTCGCATGCTTTGTCATTTTCGGACCATGGGTCCAAGTTTTGTGCGAGTTGTTCTTGTAGGGGCTTCTCCGTGGAAGGACGACCTTTTTCCAACTATTGAGGAAAATGATGATATGCTTTGTGGATATAGTGCTAAGAATGCCATAATCCGGTTTATATCCCTCGAAGTATTTGAGTCTTTCATGACTTGTGTGACGGCTCATGATATGTGGACCAAACTTGAAGAAATATATGGTGGGTCCAATCTTGTTGATGTTCATCATCTTTCAAAGGAGTTAATCGAGGAGGTCTCCACATCTTCAAATCATGAAGATCTCCATATTGCTTCTTCCTCCGTGTACTTGGACATTTCAACTTCTTCCGCCTCACCATGATGTGGCATGTCCCAAGGTAATGACATGGTGAGTGAAAATATCATTTATGATGATTGTGATGATGTGCTCAACATTGATGATCTTACTTGTATTCATGCTAGTGTTGTAGATTCTATGGACTTGAACATATCTAGCAAAAATGACTTACATTCTTGTGTTGATAGTCCATGCATATCATTTGGAGATTCCTTGAATACCTTTTGTGATGATATGCTTGATACTCCTTGTTTCCATGATCTATGTGCTTCTATTTCCTCTAGTTGTTGTTTGACTAACCATGTAGAGGAAACAAGAGAAAATAGTGCACACATCATTAATAAGGAAATTGCTAGAGGAGCAAAGAAGTACATCACCTTGTTGGAGAGGAAATGCTATGAGTGTCAAGAGGATGGACATGGATATCCTACTCTTGATGATAAAGAAACTCCCTCTCCAAAAGAATCATCATCAACCTCCGATGTTCACATGTGCCTCATGGCAACAGGTAATACTGAGGTATCATCTACTCCTTGTAATGATATTGATGAGAGTAATGATGAATGTGATAGGGATATGAGTCAAGAAATATATGATATTGGTAATTCTCTTCATGGGGTAAATAAGAACACTTATGAGATGTTTAAAGATCTTATCACTCATTTTGGAAAGTGTAATGATTTACTTCACGAAGAGCAAGAACAAAATGAAAAACTTGATTGTAACCTTCTTGATGCTCTAGAAACTCTTAGAGACTTAGAATCTTCTAAAGAAGAGATTGAAGTTGCTCATGATCAACTTAAAGAGGATTTTGAGCACCTTGACCTTGTGTATAAGAATGTCAAAGGAGAGCTCACCAAACTCTCTAAGTCTTATGAGGAACTTCAAGCTACTCATGTGAAGTCTCTAGTATCTTCTAGCTCCTCTCATATTGTCAATGATGCTTGTGCTACTAACTCTACTTCTTGTGAAGCATCTATCTTGAAGGAGAATGTTGAGCTAAGGGCTCAACTTGCTTTGCTAACTAGCAATTATGGAAGATTAGAAGAAAGTCATGAAAAGCTCTCGGGCTCTCATGATGACCTTCTAATCTCCCATGAAAGGCTAAAGTTAGCTCATGAGGCTATTTTGACTAAGGTAACATCGTGTGAGCCTCATGTGGACATTAGCTCTATTTCTACTCAAAATGCTTTATTGACATGTGCTAGTCCTAGTGATTCATCTAGACATATTATTGCTAATTTTTGTGATGAATTGCTCTCCTTGCCTTGTTGCTCTAACAATGAAGCTTCTACTTCCTCTAGTACTTTTGTTGATACTAAACTTGTAGAGGAAAACAAAGAGCTCAAGGCCCAAGTCACTATTTTGAAGAAAGACTTGGAAATATGTCATGAAGGAAATAACTCTCTCAATGCTATCTTGAGTGTTCAAAAATCCCCTCATGACAAGGGCGGACTTGGTTTCATCTCCAACAACAAGAAGTCCAAGAGAAAGAAGAAGGGACAAGACCAAGTCAAGAATCCGGCCAACATTACATGCTTCAAGTGCAAGAATGTTGGACACCATGTGAGATCTTGTCCATTGAAGAAGAAGGATTCAAATATGAAGCATCAAGGGAAGTGTCCTCAAGTTCAATCTCAAGGTCAACCTCATGTTGAAGAAAGGCCACTACCAATGATGAACAAAGAGAATGCTCCCCAAGTTGATGAAATAAAGAAGAAGAGAAGGGGGGGCACATGTTGCTATATTTGTCGTGAGAAGGGGCACATATCCTCATCTTGTCCCAACGGTAACATCCCTAAGCCTCCTCTCATCAATGATCATTATTCTCATAGGGAGGATGTTGTTGGCAATTTGTTTGCCAAGTTTGTTGGTACCCAAAGTGGTTTGGAAATGGAAAAGACCATTTGGGTTGCCAAGTCTATTGTGACTAACTTCTTAGGACCCAACTTGGTTGGGGACCATCAAGCTCAAACTTGATCAATAGGTGTGTGGAGGACATTGGAGATTTGGCTAGTTCATGAAGAAAAGGATATCCACCATTTATTTGTCCGAGCCAAGTCATGTAGATTATTTTCATATTATCTATCCAATGTTCCTCCTTGCGGTAACTTGTATTTTTATTGCTTTCATTGAAAGTTACTTGCCCCTTACATGCTTAGGTTTTGTATCTAGCATTTGCATTTATATGTTGTGCTTCCTAGTATGCTTGATTTGTGTTATCTAGCATGTGTAGGTTGCATTGCACATCATATAGTGCTGCTTGTTGTCTTGAGCCTTATTTGTATGTTGTTTGGCTCTTGCGAGATATTAGTGGATCATCACATTATGGGGGAGTGTTATGTTTTGTGCGCATCACAAACCCAAAATGTGAATATGAGAAATACTACATAGTATTGATACTCAATATTATCTAGTCACTATGTGGTATGTCAAGCTCATTTGAAATTCAAATTCTCAGAGTATCCATTAATTATCTCTTGTAGGTGTTTATTTGCCTCTGTTGTGCGCTTGCCGTGGTATCCAGAAATTTGCACCAAAAAAGTTCTGGATACCCCGTGTGCACGGGGTCTTTTGACCCCCGTGTGCACGTGGTGTTGCGTAACTCTCTGGGTACCCCGTGCGCAAGGGGTCGTTTGACCCCCGTGCGCACGGGGTACTATGTAACTCCCTGGATACCCTGTGTGCACGGGATGGTTGTTGATTATGATCTTGTGCTTCTTCGGATTCTACCACCGAGTGTTAATTCCAAATACCAATTGGTATTTCTTCTTGTGGTATAATTTTATGATCATCTTCTTCTCGGCTTGTGCTTCAACTTGCCTCATCTCACTGCTTGTACTATCTTTTATCTACTTGAGTGAGATAAGCCTTTGAGCATGTGTGTAATGTATATCCTATATGCTCTTTGGTTTTTGCTTAGTTCATATGTTGTACTTTTCTTGCAGTCCTGTGTGGATTCGTCTCTTGATATAATTTGGACAACTTGAATGCTTTATGTTATTTTTTGGAGTATTCTTCGTTTAAGTGTTCTTTTGTCCAAATTGTATCTCTTTGGGTCTTGGTAGGCATGTGCATGCATATTTATTTATATACCTTTTCATGCCTTGATTGCTCTACTTGACCCTCTATATAGGGTAAACTCCATCAAATCATTAATGATTAAAAGTGTGCATGAACTTCAAGTTCATATCCTTTTGCACATAGTTAATATGGAGTTTGCCCTATGTATTATGGTTGGACTAACTACTTCGGACCCAATAAGTTTGGGGACCAAATTGTACCTTAATGTGTTTTAGGTACGTTGGAGAAGCATTGGATGCTTGGCTTATTCATTAGGAAGGTGGAGACACCATGGAAAATGATTAGAGCCAAGCTTGGTTGATTCACTGATTTGAGAGAGAAGGTAAATGAAAACCCGGTTCGGTTGTGAGTGTTTCATTCTCACCATGTAAACCCAGTTATACAAAATTTGGGTCTTTTTGTTGGATATGCATCAAACTCCCACACTTACTATATTCTCAATAAATCCACGGGATGTATTAAGGAAATGATGAATGTGGAGTGTGATGAGAATAACGGCTTCCATGCAGAGCAATTTGTTTCAAATGTTGTAGGTGATGAGGCTCCTTCCCAAGCTACAAGTACAATGGGGATTGGTCATATTCTTCCACAAGAAACACCCCTTGTCCATGTAGAAGAAGAAGGAGTAAGAGCCCCTCTTGTGGATCGACCACAAGGGAAGTCATCACCCCCAACACAAGAGCAAGATGCTATGGGAGATCATGTACCTATCCAAGAACAAGATCAAGTCCCTCATGTTCGCGTACTAGATCAAGGGCCCCTTGAACCAATGCTTTCTCTCTCGGTAACAAGTACTTACTTCATGCATTTATTTAAATTAGAGTCAACATTGTGTATGTTGCATCATAGCATGATTAGTACTTGTTGAGTGAGTGCTTGTATGTTTTGCATATATGTTTGCACTCATGAATTGTTGGATATATTTTGGACCCATGCTTAGCATGATTATCATATTGGATATCTCCATTATCCCTTGTCCAATGTTCTTTGGATCCTTTGAATGTTAGATTCTCTTGCATATCATTTTGGTGCATTCTATGGATCCTCAATATAATGTGAATTTCTTCGTTTGTTCGTAACTGGATATGTGCATTTGATTCCACTCACAATATGAGAAATGCACAAATTAAGGAGGAACTCATACTATATTGGTCGTCTAGATTTTTCTTCCATTTTGGCACTTGTTGCCAATGGGGGAGAAGTTTAGAGGGTTTAGGCTTGCTCATTGCATGGATGTGTATATAGAGGAAACTCCACCAAGTTATTTCCTGTGCATATATTGTGGGGGAGTTTGCTCTATATATTGTGGTTCTACTAGCATCAAATTCTTGTGTAGTATTTCGATGCTAGTACAACCGGTTTTGATAACATCAACTATCTTTGTGATGTTTGAGGCTATCAAAACCACCTCAAGTATACAATTTATTCTCGGATAGATTGCATACTTGTTTTAATTTCATTATATAAACCCTCTTGTTGAGATTGTCATCAATTACCAAAATGGGGGAGATTGAAAGGGCATGTAGCCCCTAAGTGTGGTTTTGGTAATTAAATGACAATCTCTATGGACTAATGTTTCTCAATGAGATATATTTGAAGGTTTTGTCCATAGATGGTGCCTCAAGGATATTGGATGGAATCATGGATGAAGTCCATATATATAAGGATAGTGCCTCAAGGATATTGGACGGAATCAAGGATGAAGTCCATATATATGAAGATATATTTGCCCTATGCTTTGGTATTAAATGAAAATTCCTATGGAGCATCAAGTGCATTCAATCTTATATAAAGATATGTTCCATACTGATGCTTGAAGTGCATTGGGTAGTTTTGTGAAGTCTGCCATCAAAGCATCCGAAGAAGTCCTCATGGTATCCTTCTCTGGATATCCCGTGCACACGGGCTTGTACCGTGCGCACAGGGTCGAGTGTCAACTCTCTGGATACCCCGTGCTCACGGGGCCTAGGTGTTGGCTCTCGAGATCCCATATCTAGTGAGGTTTCAAGTTGGTCTTCGGGTACTTCTATTGACGCCATCAAGATTGGTTTCAATGCCTAATCTTATTATGTTCATGATGGAGTTCATTGGAGGATCTCAAAGATTGATATATTTGGGCTTCTAAGGATCAAGGGCTTGAGAGAATAATCAAAGAGAAAAATTCAAGTTATGTCAAGACAAGATCATGGTGAGCTCATGTGTTGGGTTTAGGTTGATTAAGTCTTGAAGCAAACAACTAGAGTGAAGAATTCATTGTGCCTCTCAAGTATGATGGATGGCTTTTAAGGATCAATGGCTTGAGAGAATAATCAAAGAGAAGAATTCAAGTTATGGTCTCAAGACAAGATCATGGAGAGCTCATGTGTTGGGTTTCGGTTGATCAAGTCTTGAAGCAAGCAACTAGAGTGATGAATTCATTATGCCTCTTAAGAGATTGTCATGGAGTTTTTAGAAGGGCAAGTGGTGACCAAGATGATATTCATAGTGGGACTTGATATGGCCATGAAAGAGTCTTTGGTGATATCGTCTTGAAGCAATTAAGGGAAATGAAGAGTTCATTGTGGCTTTCAAGAAACCAAGATGGAGCTTGGAGTAAAGATGTTGGTTGACCAAGATGAAGCTCGAAGATTATATCTAGATGGTCAACTCGCAAGGCGTAAACATTGTACCACGTGGGATCAAGTGATCTAGTGGTATGGTAAGTAATTGTGAATTGTGCTTTGTTACCTAACCCATGCTATGTGTTTGTTATGTCTATGTGGGTTAGGTGTTTCTCATGGGCTTGCATCAAAAGGAAAGATCTCAAGTAGCCTATGTGTGGATGACATCAAGTGGTGATGGTCATCGGGTTCGAGGAGTCCAAGTGCAACATGAGAAGCCGGAGGTTATATGCTTTGAATCTTGCGGTCCACATCATGATAATGCTCATGTGAAGATGGGCTTAAGTTAAGGCTTCCCTCATTGCAATATGAGGAAGTAATTCAAGCATCTTCACCAAGTGGTTGTGGACAAGAAAGGGATTCCAACTTGGGACAAGCATTGGAGTCATCACCAAGCTCAAGTTGAATATGCAGTGCAAAGGTATACCTTAGCTAGGTTTTCCTAGTTTTTCCGGTCTCATGGTGCTTGGAGAGAGACCGGATTATAGGTTTGATAGCCGTACTATCAAGAGGGACTCTCGGGCGAATAGCTTGATCATGTCGCATGTAGAGAGCTCAAACCGTTGCATTACTTGCATCATACTTTCTTGTTGATCTTGGTTGGTTCTCTATGTGAGGACCTTGGGCTTTTCCATAGCTTCAAAACGAGCCCAAGATCATCGAATTCGGAGTTCGTATGCCAAAGTTATCACTATTTTAGTGGGCTGTTGCAGGCTGTCCTGGGTACCCCGTGGGCACGGGGTTTTTGACCCCCGTGGGCACGGGGCCCCGTGTGCACGGGCTCGTACCGTGCGCACGGGACCCCGTGGGCACGGGGTGTCCAGGAACTGCCCGTTGAGCCCCAACGGCTAGTTTTGGGTTTTGGCTATTTAAGGGCTCCTTCCTCCCACCGGTTGGGGGGTTGTTCATTCACATTCTAAACATCATTTTGAGCCTCTTACCACCTCTTCCAAACCCCTATCTTCCCTCTAAGTGAAGGGGGATTTGTGGATGGATCTTGGAGTCATTTGTTGATTTCCTCCATTGCATCCCCTCTCTTCAATCTCCCACTTTCTTGAGTTGCATACTGTGAGATTGAGAGAGTGAGTTGAGCATTTGTTGCTTGAACTTGCATTGCATTTGTTGCATTGGTTTGAGTTCCCCGCATCGATTTGTTCGAGTGAGAGCCCATGAGTTTATTACTCTTGGAGGCTTCGCCTCCTAGACGGTTTGGTGATACATTGAGAAGATTGTGAAGAGGCCTATGTGGCCAAGGTTCCCCGGAAGCTTCCTTTTGTGGTGTGCTCCGGGGAAGGGTGTTCAAGTGGCCTAGGTGGTCAAGTTCCTCCGGAAGCTTCCGTGGTTGTGGTGTGCTCCGGAGAAGTTTGTAAAGGTGTGGTGGTCGCCTTCAAGACCAACCCCGAGTGAACCGAGGCTCATCCGTTGGGGGTGACTCGAAAGGGAGAATACGGTGAGTCACTTGGTGACGCCCCGGAGCTTTGGCTTCGGCACCGCTCTAACGGAGATTAACACTCTCACGAGTGTGAACTTCGGGATAAATCCGCGTCCCCGACTCACTTGTGGTTATCTCATACCCACACCCTTTACTTTCCGCAATTCATACTTGCTCATATTGATATATCTTGTGATAGTTGAATTGCTTAGTTGTTCCTTCATTTCCATATCTTGTGATATAGTTTGTGCTTGCTAGTTTCTTAAGTGCCTATCTTGTTTAGCATAGGTTGTTGGTGCACTTAGTTGAGCCTAGCATATTTAGGATTTGTGCTTGAAAAGTATCCGTTAGTTTAATTCCGCATTAGGATAAAGCCAAATCCGTAAAAGTTTTAAAACTCCTATTCACCCCCCCTCTAGTTGTCATCTAGATCATTTCACTTGGGTTCTGCAGACTCAAGGGTCATCTTTATTTTAACCCCCCCGGGCCAGTGCTTCTTTAAGTGTTGGTCCAACCTGAGCGATGTCCGGCGCCCCTGGGCAACCAAGGTCTATGCCAACCCGACATCTTGCTCATCCGGTGTGCCCTGAGAACGAGATATGTGCAGCTCCTATCGGGATTTGTTGGCACATTCGGGCGGCTTTGCTGGTCTTGTTTTACCATTGTCGAAATGTCTTGTAACCGGGATTCCGAGTCTGATCGGGTCTTCCTAGGAGAAGGAATATCCTTCGTTGACCGTGAGAGCTTGTGATGCGGTAAGTTGGGACACCCCTGCAGGGTTTTGAACTTTCGAAAGTCGTGCCCGCGGTGATGGGCAGATGAGAATTTGTTAATATCCGGTTGTAGAAAACCTGACACTTAACTTAATTAAAATGCATCAACCGCGTGTGTAGCCGTGATGGTCTCTTTCCGGCGGAGTCCGGGAAGTGAACACAGTTTTGGAGTTATGTTTGTGCGTAAGTAGTTTCAGGATCACTTCTTGATCATTTCTTGTTCGCGACTGTGCTCTGCTTCTCTTCTCGCTCTCATTTGCGTAAGTTAGCCACCATATATGCTAGTGCTTGCTGCAGCTCCACCTCACTACCTTTTCCTACCCATCAGTTTAAATAGTCTTGATCGCGAGGGTGTAAGATTGTTGAGTTCCCGTGACTCACAGATTACTTCCAAAACCAGTTGCAGGTGCCAACGATACCATTGAAGGTGACGCAACCGAGCTCAAGTGGGAGCTCGCTGAAGATCGTTTTTGTTGTGTTGTTTTGTTTCCAGTTGATCAGTAGTGGAGCCCAGTTGGGCGATCGGGGATCTAGCATTAGGGGTTGTCTTTCTTTATTTGGTTCCGTAGTCTGACCTTGATTGTATTCTGGATGATGTAATGCTATATTTATGTATTGTATGAAGTGGCGATTGTAAGCCAACTCTTTATCCCTTTCTATTTCAGTACATGGGATGTGTAAAGATTCCCCTCTTGCGACATACCTACTATGCGGCTATGCCTCTAAGTCGTGCTCCGACATGTGGGAGATATAGCCGCACCGTGGGTATTACAACAAGTAAGGAGTAAGATATATCCGAAACAAACCACAGGCTGCCGCCCCACATCCATACCCATGAAAAGAAAGGGCCACCATTGTCTCTCTCTCTCTCTAAAAAAGAAGAGCCCCATCACGGGAGCTCATGTCTAACGCTTTTTTGGTTTCGCACATGGCGTATCTCACCTGGGCCGGCCCATTTTGGGTTCGCGAGGTGGACACGAAAGAAACAATGCTAACACTGGGATTCTATCCCCTGACTTCTTACCAATGCGCAAGCTAGGCAAGCCGCTGCGACAGATTCGCGTATTTGCTCAACTTCCAGCGCACTGCTAAAAGAACTAAACAACATTGGTAAAAACTTAAAACACTAGAAAAAATCCCCAAAACGTAAAGTACAAGTGAGGGACGGAACAAAGGACCTCCTACTACTGACGCAAACATTTTTTAAAAATAGGAAGAATTTTGGAAATTCCAAACATTTTCTGGAAAGTTGTGAAAATTTTGAACCAAAAGATTATGATTTTTTTTCCAAAAAAAGAAACAAAATTTGAAACCACATTTTTTTCTGGAATTGTAGAACAAATATTGAAGACAGGAACATTTTTCGAAAATTTGGAACAAAAATATTCCCAATATTTTTTAAAAACAGGAACAACATTTGAAAGCACAAACATTTTTTCAAATTTTAGAACATGTTTTGAATACTGGAACATTTTTGGGAAAGTTGTGAAAATTTTGAACCAAAACATTCTGAACATTTTTTAAAACCATGATCAAATTTTGAAAATCCCAAAAATAAAAATGGAAGAAAAAGCAACAGGCTAAAAGGAAAAAAAAGAAACAGGAGAAAAGGAAAAAAAAACTGCTCCAGAAATCTCCTAGAAGGTTCCCAAAACCGACAAACCAGCTCGGAACCACCTAGAAACTTCCCAAAAGTGGATGCGCTGAAACGTGTAACGGGCCGGCCCATCCCAAAACAATAGCTGATCTCCCCTGTGCGTACACATTTAACATTTTTAAATATAAGTTTAATTGTTTTGAATACATGTTTAATATTTTCATACACATTTAAACATTTTTTAAATACTTGATTAATATTTTTTGATTACGTGGTCAACATTTTAAAATGCTTGATTAACATTTTTCAAATACAAAATTATCATTTTTTAATGCATGGTCATCATTTTTTCTATACACATTTAACATTTCTCAAATGCTTGATTAACATTTTTTTCAAATACAAGACTAAGATTTCTTGAATACATGGTCAACATTTTTTCTATATGCATTTAACATTTTTCAATTGCTTGATTAACATTTTTAAAAATTCAAATACAAGTTTAATTTTTCCAATACAATACAATATTAACCAATTTTTAATACATGGTCAACCTTTTTTCTATACACATATATATTTTGAAAATGCTTGATTAATTTTTAACAAATGCTTGCTTAACATTTTTCAAATACATGCTAATCATTTTTTGAATACACGGGCAACCTTTTTTTTCTATACACTTCAAATATTTGCTTAACGTTTATACAAAACTTCTTTAACTCTGTTTCGAATGCTCGATTAACATTTTAAAAAATAAACGGTCAGTTTTTTCACACACATTGTATATTTTTATACATTTTCCATATACACGAGAAACATGTTCTCTGTACACATTGACGATTTTTTTATAATATTTGGTTAAAAATTCTTTCAAAATTCTTTATTTAGAGTAATGTTTGTGCATTATTTATTTATAATATTTGGAAGTATAATAAACATGTAAAAAGAAAAAGAAAAAAAGTGAAAAAACAAAGAAAAAGGCCGTGGCCTCCGGCGCGGCTGGGCTGGTCCATCAGGCTCCCCTTCCCTACGTCTCGCCATAGGCGAGACACAGGGGCAGCGGCCCCATCATCCATCCTTCCATCCATCCACCCATCTCTCGGCTCTCGGCCGCCGACGAATAAACGAACGTCATCGTCCACTCCTGGATCACTCCTCGCTCCACCCCATCCCCATCCCCATCCC